>NW_008678788.1:103680-134049 GCF_000695815.1 Acanthisitta chloris
GGAACTATGCTGGGAAACTGCTACTTTTGTTGTAAATCTGCTGCTTTGAATCCTAGGTTCTGCTGGGAGTCGATGAACTAAGCCATGAAGAGGCTGGCTCTCCTCTTTACCCTACTGCTGCCAGCATGCTTGGCCAAGCCATTCCACCAGCAGGGCCTCTTTGACTTTATGTTGGAGGATGAAGGGTCGGCCGACATGCCTTCAACAGATGATCCTGTTGCTACTTTTGTTGTAAATCTGCTGCTTTGAATCCTAGGTTCTGCTGGGAGTCGATGAACTAAGCCATGAAGAGGCTGGCTCTCCTCTTTACCCTACTGCTGCCAGCATGCTTGGCCAAGCCATTCCACCAGCAGGGCCTCTTTGACTTTATGTTGGAGGATGAAGGGTCGGCCGACATGCCTTCAACAGATGATCCTGTCATATCTGGATTTGGACCAGTGTGCCCCTTCCGTTGCCAATGCCATCTTCGTGTGGTGCAGTGCTCTGACCTAGGTAAGCCCAAACGTATCTTCATAGGGTCTGTACCTACATTCTAGTCATGGGTTTGTAACTGAGATGGTGAGGCTGCTTTGCACTGCCCCTCCATAACTGGGCTTTTTGCAAAGAAATATGGTACAGCTGCTGTTAACTAGAATTTACTATACAAAGTAGTCCATAAAGCCCTGACAAGATGGGTATTTGTTGTGATCATGATGAATGTTTTATTTTTTTGATGCAGATTTTGTATTTCTACATTTCATTTGTTCTGTGAAAGACCACAGATTTCTCTTGCAGAGAGAATAACTTTTCAAAGCTATTCCTTGAAATGCATATTAAATAAATTTAGTGTGGTCAGATGTGGGGATGGAAACATTTTAAAAGGTTCTAAATTGCATAGTCCACCCTTAATCATACTGCCTAGTACCTCAACATAGAAATCATCCCATTTGCATTGGAATATGTGAGATGGAATAGCCAGCTCTGAATCATATATCTGGAACCAGCTCTTTGGAGGAAAAAGCTTGGAAAGACTCCAAAACAATGAGCATATTTTGGAGCTCCTTATTAAATATCTTTCTTAGACACTATGGAAGCTGAAACCATGAGAAACTTTCTTACAAACACCTCTGACTCCCTCATGTACTAGGGCTTGTCTGCACAGTCAGAGCAGCAGGATGTGAAGCCATGCCTGCCATCACTGTATTTGACGTTTCCATGGTGAAGTCTCAAGCAATGAAGTTGACATTGTGAGACTACTCTAGGTCTAAGCCAGTATTATTCAGTCTAAGTCAGTGTGTAGTGCAGAAAATCAGTTAAAGTTGGTTTTGCTCACAAGGAAGTTAGAGAATTTAGTGGACAGAGAAATGACTTCTCATGATTTTATGGAGGCCATGGCTTTTTTTTAAGTCTTCTCTCAGCTCTTTAAATGTATAGCTGGGTGTTTCTATTGTCCTGTTACAGCATTGGCTTTGATAATTACTGTAAATCATGGCACAAATCCACCAGTTAGGACCTGTGTCTCATTGTGGTGTGTGTCGTATAATTACAGAAAGAAGGGGAAACTTTAGTTACACCCCTATGAACTTCTGTGAATTTATTAAAGCAAGCTGCATAATTACACAACAGATATGTCTGGCAAAGACCCAGTGAACAAGGCAAACCAAGTTGCACAAATGAGCATGGGCTAACCTAGCCATGCATTCATATAGAATTCACACTACTGTTCATGTTGAAAGATACTTTCCTTTTTCACCATTTAAGCATCAGGTAGCAGCAAACATGGAGTGAGGGGTGAGGAGGAGGTTGCTTCATGTGCCATGAAGGTCTTAGGTTTTATTGTTGTTACACTTGGTAATGCTGATGGAATTTAAGTTATTTTGGGAACTTATTCCTAGTCTGCTTCAATTCTGCAGAATGTAAGGAGCTTTCACTTGGTAAGAAAGTAGCAATATCACATAGGGACCCTTTGCTGCTGTACTTGTTCCTATAGTCATTCAGTTCTCTCTCACACAGATGGTTTACAAAGGGTTGCACTACAGTCCACTGCTTACAGATACTTCTGGGTTAATAGAGTCCTGTACTGACAAGAAGACTCAGAAATTAAGGTCCCAGGTTTGTGTTTCCCAGATAATTTCAAGAGAGGTTAAAAGAAAGAGATATATTTTGACCTTGGTTTAAACCCACATGCTGCAAATTGTGCAGTGAAAAGATTGTGCTTTTGAAGCTGCTAGGCTGGTAATATCCAGCCTCTGGGCATGAAAAAAAGAGATCTCCCTGGGCTCAAAATATGCAGCCCTGAAAAACAAATAAATAAATAATATTTCTCTGGCAGTGCTCAAGGAAGTAATAGTCATTCATTGCCAGCCTTAGCATTAAGTTTCACCCATCCTTGTTGCATGTGTCTACAACAGCCCCTGATGGGTGATGGCCCAGGTGAGAGGCTCACAAGGATACAGGTCTGATGGCCACCTTGCAAGTAGGAACAGGCCAGCTGTGTGTGCCACCAGCTCACAGATGAACCTGCTCTTCACTCTTCTCATTTCTGGCTTTGAATCTGCTTCTATTTGACTCAGACCCAGACAAGGTCATATTTACCTACTGATTTGAGGAAAACTAGTTGCTGGCCTCGAGAGATCAAAGTTTTGTTGGAAACTCTGGAGGCAACCTATCATGCTCCTGGGCTGTGGGATGAAGGGTATTTGGGATGCGGCAATCAGGAGGGTGATGTGCACACAAGAGCCATGAAACTAGCAGTGACAGTTCTGCCTCCCTATTAACCACTGCTCCTGGCCTGTCTCTCCCTTCAGCTCTGCACATTTCCAACCCAACCAAATTAGCTACTTCCCATCCCCAAAATTATCAAATTTGATCATCTAGTCCCATGGGTACCAATTGAAGGAAAACTGCAGACAATGACAAGACTCTTCCCAGGGACCTATTAAGATCTTACTAAATAAAGTTTCACAAAGAAAAGTTGAAGTCTGAATCAGGATTCTTCTACTCAGTCTCTGGCATGGAAGGAGGGCTCTTTGCAGCCACAAGCCCCTGGATCCTCAGTGTGTTTCTTTTAGTGCCCAAAGGGGCATTTGATATTTGTAAACTCTTACTTCCTAAGGAAAGAGCCAACTATCTGACACAGAGTTATTTGAGTAAACCACAGAAGAACTATTGCATCCAGAGGCCAGAGATCAGTTTTGCCCCTTGTCTTATGAGAACTGGATAGGAATAATAACAACTAAAAAACCACCATAAAATCCAAGTTCAATAAAAACAGTGAAAGAAAATGCCCAGTGGTTCAATTGCACTCTTGTCAGCTGAATTTTTGCATTCTTGTACTTACTTTTAAACTTCAGTCACATCTTCCTATGCACACACCTATAAATTAATTTATTTTGCCTCCCAGCCAAGAGCTGAGTTAGCAGGAAGGAGAATGCTGCCTTCTCATATCCTGAAGAAGAATTCTTTCTGAGCTGTGGTTACTGATGGATCAAGAGCAAAGCCTTTCATGCTTACCTTTCATGAGACATATAACCTTTGTCAACAGGCACAAGGATCTCATTAAGGAAGGCCCCCATTGTAGCTTTACAAAAGTGCTACCTTTTCTGAATCTGTCTTCTGTTGCTAAAAGGGAGCCACAGGTTCACTTTTTAATCGTGTCTCAGTATGAGGCATTGCTATGCTATAGCCAGACTTTCCACAGAAATCACAAGTATTTTCCTTATTAGCACACCATACAGGTGGGGAGTAGCTGATATAGCTGGTCAGAGGCAGCTCTTCATGTTTTAAAATAATAACTACAGGGAAGATGTGCAGTCAGTTGGCCAGGGAAACATGCCTCATAAAAACTGTAGCAAGGATTAACAGCTCTGTTTAAAGTCTCATCCTCCCAAAGGGAATATCAAGAAAAGTTCATTCCAGAGTGGCCTGGTAGGCAAGAGGACTCATGTGTGATTACTCAGCCCTGCAGCAGATGCAGAATACTCCATAAGCACAATTTGAGGTGGTGGTCAGAGCTTTATTTCACCTTCAGATGAGTCTGACAGACCCTTATGAAGTGAGCAGTGTCTCTATTCTACAGGATGTGATGAGATCACCTTCCCTGGAGACTTTACAGGATGTAGGAGGGGTCTCTCCATCCCTCTTGCTGTGAGCTTCCATGGAGGTTTTGTGGTCTCCAAAAGGTGTGCAAGAGATGAATGTCAGTAATCAAAGTTCAAGCAGTATTACAGCTTAAATTGGAATTTAGCTCACAGCTCAGAAATGCTTGGTTTCTTCAGCTGTAAAGTAAAGAAGGGTATGTTAGAGCTCAGCATGGGTGTTGGAGTGTATGTTTGAAAAGCACTTTGAGATCAGTAGGTGAAAAGCTCACAGACATGTAAAGCATTATCCCAGGGATCTGGTAACCTGAGGCAGTTTATCTGAACACATAGAATGTCTAAATATATTAACTGATGGCTCTTCAACACCTGAACCATGATAACATGGCAATTTATTTTTTGACAAAGGATTTATCTCACTGTATAAAATCTTCCAGGAACATCTGAACACACATTTTTTGATCATGACTGCATGTGAGAATCTCATTGTCCATTATAAAGAACATCATCTTGTTTGCAGTATACCTCGATTTGAACTTCCCTTGTCAACATAAAATCTTTTAAAAGAAAAATATTACATACCTTATTGGTGATCAGTCTCAGTCATTTTATCAGTTCAAGAAAACAGATAGACTTATTTTTTATTGTGTACTTAGCTTTAGAATCCCTGCCATTATTTGAATGTTTACCAGCCTTTCAGAAGCATAATCTTTAAAGCTAAATGTTTAGCTCAAAATCTTACAGTTTCCTAAGGATGCCATAAGAGACAGCATGGATCCATAAATGCTCAGACATTAACAAATATAATTTTTAAGGAAAAAAGTTTTTGTTAATTTACATTGTAATTGATGAGCCTTTAGGCAAATTATTCTGTACTTTATGGATATTTTTCTTCTAACAATAAGGATTAGAGACTTACTTCTTTTATGTTTAATAGAAGCTGGGACTCTCATGGAATCCCTTGGCTTTATAGAACTGGATCATTTAACAAAAAATATTATTATTAAACATGGAAACATGAAATCTGTGAAGGCATACTGTCACTTATACCGAGAATAGCCTCTACATCACAATGCCATGGCTTTAAACTGAAGACTAAATGCCTTTTTGGGCAACATTCTTCAGCTGAATGTAACATAGGCTGCCATCAAGTACAAGTCATTGAGCTTTCCATATGCTGACTGGGTGAATTGCAATACTCTTAACATGCTGGAGGTCAGACTGGAGGATCTATATGAAATATAACACATATTATCTGTAATACAGGAGTGGTCACAGGTGATGTTAGGAATCTAAGAGTCATCTGGGATCCTTTCACAGCCGTGGGGTGAGTTAGGCAGACACCCATGGAGTAGTTAGTGCATCCTGTCTAAGGTGGATGTCAGCAACAGAAAGGATACATCACTCTTGGAGAATCAAACTGCTAAGACAGGGCAATGAGCACTTGAGGCTATAAAACTTACTTTCAGATGAATGAGGTTATGTGTGATAAAATTAAAGCACGGAAAAAAATAAACTCATGCTGCCAGAATTGTTTTGTGATAATTTTGCCATAGATCATTAAAAAGTTTGTATATATTCTGCTTAGATACAATTAATGGGATGCCCTGAAAGTTAAGAATGCATGAATAAAAAGCCCTGTACTCAGCATATTCTGAAAAATTATTAAATGAAGAAACCAATAATTAGAAAACACTCTTGAAAAATTGGCTGGAAAAAAAAATATTGGCTTGGATGTGGACAATTTTATATTACCAAAAAGCCATTAGCTTTTGCCAGTGTAACAGTAAAAGACAGGCCTTGTTGCATTGCCATCTGGATTGCTGATGTTCCAGTTCCAGATGAGAAACATGATTCTAGGTATTAATCCACTCTAAATACATCCCTTCTTTATTAACTGCTTACTCCAAGGTAACCATGACCAACTCTGTATATTTACATTTCTTTTAAATTCTCTTCTATTTTTTCAGATTTGTTTGCTTGCTTCAAACTAGGAAATGCCATTTTAGAAATCCTAGTGGCAGGAAATCCAGAGTACTAAATATAAGTGATACAAGAAGTGACTGTTTTCTCATTTGCGATGTGACAAAGTTTCTCTTCTAAAATCTTCCAATGCATAAATAAATAGCTAATAGATAGCAAAGTGTGAATCAATTATAAGTCATGGTAGGTGATTACAATGCTTAAAACATGCTAAATAATCACTGGTCACACCAACTAGTGTTATGGGCCAGTAGGCATAACTAGCATGGTGGACTAGTATGTGTATCATGTGCTTAACACGTTTGCAGGGTGTATTACTTCGTAAGACCTATAATGATTTTGAAAATGTCTGTGTTTTCACAACAAAAAGTCTGTGCTATTCAGCTGTGGAAGGTTCCCAGCCAAGTCTTAGGGAGAGCTAAAGAGTTCAAAAGCTCCTTCCCAATGTTCGCTAAGAACCCACTGCCAGCAGGGAGGAGAACCTAGGAATATGGGTCCTGTGTGAAACCACCAACGACAACAAATAGAAACTGCAGGTACTAGCCTCCAGATTCTCAGGAAAACTGTTCTCAGAGTCCAGTTCCTGTGGTATTTTGAAAATATTCTAGTTTTAAGCAGATTTTCAAAAGACCTGTCTCAAGCCCAAATTTGAGAGTGTCCCCTCCTTATCAACTTTGGGCTCACTTGTCTGTATTTTGCTTTAGACATGTCCTGGATCTGTCATGGGATTAAAAGGAAGTTGGCCAAAAGAAGATAATTGGGTTACATAAAAAAAGAGTATTTTTTTAATATGCTTTTCTCTTTTTCTAAAGTTCAAATCATAGAATATATCCTTTAAAATACATTGCCATTTGAAAAAACTTGTTCTTCGTGCTTTACATGCCTGCCTTAGCAAAAATATATTGACAAATTCTAGTATTCAAGGTCTCTTCGGTTGTATTATATTTAATATTCTCACACAGAGCATTATTGTCCCTTGCTCCATGAAAGCAAAGTAGATAGATGGAGTATCACAGAATCACAGAATAATCCAAGCTGAAAGGGACCCACAAGGGTCATTGAAGTCCAACTCTTAGTCCTGCACAGGACAGTCCCAAGAATCACTCCATGTGCCTAAGAGTGTTGTCCAAACACTTCTTGAACTCTGTCAGACTTGGTGCTGTAACCATTTCCCTGGGGATCCTGTTCTGGTGCACAACCACACTGGATGAAGAACCTTTTTCTAATATCTAGCCTAAATCTCCCCTGACACAACTTTAGACCATTCCCTCAGGTCCTGTCACTGGTCACCAGAGAGGAGCTCAGTGCCTGCCCCTCTACTTCCCCTGGCAAGGAAGTTGTATACAGCAATGAGGTCTCTCCTCAGTCTCCTCTTCTTCAGTCTGAACAGAAGACTAGAACTTGCTTATTGACTTCTCTGCAAGGAAAGAGGTGGAAACAGTGAACACAGGCATACTGGGACTTTAAGACCAAGGACTATGCCTACACAGGTTTTTTGAAGGGATGGGGGATTTGAGTTGTAGTTTTCCACTTATGGAAACAATTATGAGACTCAAACAGCTCTGTACAAATGACTCTGTTTTTAATAGAGTTACCTTTGCTATATAGACAACACTACTTCAAATTTCTTAGGCAGTCAATAGGGAACAAAAAAGGTGGAAACCAGTATTTAAAGAACTTTTGTGCTCTCTGCATGCATACTCTAAACTGAGAGGGCACCCAGGATAGCATCCCATACCATCTTTGTGTTTGTTTCATGGGATTTATTTGGAGTGGTATTAGTTGCCACAAAAACCTGTTAAAGTTCCTTTAAGAAAAGGAATGTAATAAATATGTTTTTTAAAAGCAGTCAAAGCAAGAAACCTTTTCTGCCCACTCAATTTCATGGCAACTTTAGGGATTTAATGGAAAAAACCCCAAATGGACAGATTATTTATAGATATGCTAGAGCTTTTAAAACATGTGCAGGTGTAAATGGGGCTAGTCTGGTCCTTTAATACAATGTTAGCGCAATAGAAATGTGCAATATGTCATCCCACAAACAGTTTCTGCCTGCAGCTCCTGTACCATCTATAAATGTGAAAGCTTCAGTTAATGACTGAATGACAAATTACTTCAGTTTCTATGCTGGAGTGTATGTTTTCCCTTCTACTGCTCCAGAGTGGGCCTCAGAAAACAAACAAGCTCTTGATTAATTCATCTTTTAGGGTAGCATGGAAGAAGTGTGTAATGGTGCAACGATCAAACTCACTACTGAGTACCTAAAAGATGTAGGAGCAAGGGCAAAGAACTGAATTTAAATCTTTGTGTTTTCAAGGTCAGGGGGCAAAATTTACTTTCTCTAGGCTGGAGATGACTGATAAAGTGATAGCTGACCTGGGCAAGGTCTATCAGTAAATAGCAAACGAAAAAAAATAATGTTACAAAGCAAAAATATCTAAGACTGCAAAGATATACACAACATCATCTACTAAAAAGAGGGAACTAGCAGGTCTGCAGATTTGCCCATTGAGTCAGGAAATTCTCTCCCACAATTTATTTAAACGCTATTCAATATGTCCAGACATGATCACAACAGCTCCCTCCATTGTTTGCTAGCATGCAAGTAGGTTGACAACAATCCTACAACATTTATGAAAAATGACCATGTTATATTTAGAAGTACCTGAAATAACCAGAAACATATCTCTGCTCTCAGGTTATAATAAAACTAGGGCTGTGTAATGACCATGTGGTCAGAACAGGAAGGGGTAATTTTACTTGAAACCAGAGATCTCCCCCAAATGTTTCCTTGTGACGTTTTGTTAGTTCTAATTCAGGAAAATCCCAAAGTAAAGATTGAAGGACCAATCCTCAAATTGTCATCTGTTGCCTGATGTTTATTTAAACTGCAGAACAGGTAAACATCAAATTATATTACTCCAAAGGATCATTCAAAATATAATTTGTTAGATAATGCTCACTTTTCTCTGAGTCACAGAAATGCTTATGATTACTATAAAATATTCAGAAGAATTAAATGTTTCACCTTAATGCATGAGTACTCATAGATAGTACATCTGCATTGCATCCACTCTGACTAAAGCCATTATACACATGGTGCTGGCAGATTGCATGAATCACACAGGTCAGTTGCTGTTCTCTCATGGGATGTTTTATGTCTGTAACCATGACAGTGGGAAATGTAAAGTTGAGGATTCTAGGAGTTCAGAAAACTCATAATATCTGATTTATTTTTTTTACTTAATGCCTCAATCCCTGAAGTCTCACAATAATTTCAGAATATTTTTCTGCCTTTCTAAAATGCTGCAGTGTCTCTTGAGAAGGCATATACCTTCCAGATCATTGAAATTAAAAGTTGGCTAGAAAGAAAAGTAGAAGTTGCTTGAATTTTAGCTTTAAGAATGCATCATTACTCTTAGGTATTAACTTTTGGAGCCAGGAGGCTAAATCTGTGTGCACCAAAAATGTGACTAGCACAGAAAAATAATTCGTAACATCTGTGGCTTGTAATATCCGTTATGCTTTGCAATGCATGTTCACTACACAGAGTGGGTGGAAATGGAAAAGAGCAGTTAAAGCAATGCATTCATTTTTAAACCTTTGCTAGGTCCTTTATAATTATTAGTACAGTCATAATGGAGAATTATGCATTTGATCATAATGTATGAATTTGTTTCTGTTTTTCTGTGTTCCTTGCTATATTCTGGGAAGCAATATTGTAAATGTTTGGGAAAAACCCCCAGTGTAATAATAGGTCAGTAGGTCCACCCTTGTGAGAGGCCACCTCAGCAGGGAATGGAGTTCATTATCTTGTTCTTTCCTATGGGAAGAGTCAGACATATACAAAAATAATAATCTGTGATAAAAATAAGTCCAAAATGGATCTTAATGGAAGATAAGTCTTACAGACTGCAGAGCAGGAAAAAAGTCTGAAAAATGGTCATGAATCACCATTAAGAAGAGGTATTTTAAGTCTTAGGCATTCCATAGTGCTTTTTTCAATCTCTTAGTAAAGAAATATTACTGCTGATTTCATGGAAGGTAGAGAGCAAACTTTTACTTTCAAAGTGGAATAGAGAAGGAGGCTGTGGATATTTCTCTGCAGAAAAAGACAACTGTTTCTTATTTTAAGGATGGTAGGATGCAAATAAAGAAATTACTCATATTTGCAAATTCCACACAATAGAGAACAAATTTCCAGTAAATAATGAAGCACATAGCCTGGGAAAGTGTCAGTAAACTTTGTTAAGTCAAACATTCAAAGCAGAGTTAAGTTCCTTGCCATCCTTCCAGAAATCAATCCTTGGATCCTGTTATTTTTCCGTGAGTAAGTATCCTGACCCTGTAAGCTTGCCATTCACCTCACTTGCCCCAGAGTCCACTCCGGGCATTACTAAGGTCATTCACCCCTGGGAGGATTGCTGCCTATCAGTGGGATGCAGCAGAGCTGGGCTTGGAGCAAGGGAGAGCACAAAGCAGCTTGCACAGGCAGCCCAGGCAGTTGCTGGATGAGCTGCCTCCGCCGGGAGTGGAACCACTGATGATCGTGGTTGGGAATTACACATAGCTCAGGCCAAATTCCTCAGCTGGCAGCAGCTGTTTGTGGAAACTGAAACAGTCTTGAAAAGAGCCCCATTTTATGGCCCCTGTGATAATAATCATGAGTGTTGCAATGCAATAACACACGTATCTGAGCTCCAGCATTCAGATGTCTCTCTGCCTTTTGGCCCCTGCTCTCCAGCTGGGGAAGTGAAGGTTTATTCAGAGGAACAAGCCCCATCCCTGCTGCTTTTAAAATGGATAGGTGGAGGGAAAATCTCCCAAAATACCCAAACACACACAAATATCAAACCACAAACTCTGTTGCATTGTAAGAATTGTTTATAATTGGCACTACTCACATATTTGTTATTTTGACTTTGTGGTCTCAGTGTGGTGAGGATGCAATTCCCAGGAAAATGTCCTCATCTCTGGGCTACAGACTCAGACTTCCATTTGCTTAGTCTCCCTTGCTGGCCCCATAAATCTTGCATTCCTTTTCGGCATAGTCGTATAGCTTCAGCAGACATGTGGCTCCATGCCAAGGTGCAGACTGACTTGTGGCTCTCACTGCTGAGCAATGGGAGCAATGGTCTGAAACCTCTTCATAGCAAGGAGGGTTCCAAAGGCACCCTTCTCCTTTTGTGGGTTAAACAATTCCACGGCCACTTGTTCACAGCTCCTGTAGCTGTGCAGGTTATTCCCTCAGCTGCAAAAGTAATAAAACCTCCCTTAGTCCTCACACTATTCCCAAATCCTTGCTACATCTCCGACACCTGTTTGGCCAGCTAAACAGCAGCATGTGCTAGTTGGGCTGGTGCAGTGCTGTACAGATGGCTAACCACTGATTCTCACTCAGGGACCGGATAAGGGATGAATTATACCAGTCTTGGCTCTTCTCTGACTTTTTTTTGGTCTCATAACATCTCCAGACCCATCAGTCTTCCATCTTCTCCAGGAGGTGAGGCAATCACAGCTAAACAGCCAGACAGTGCAATTTGCTTAAGAAATTATTAGAAAAGTTACAGCCCACAAGGACATGATCCAACAGAGACAAGTTTGATTTCTGCAAAGTTACCTTCTCCATCCTCTCACTAAGGAGGGATTCCTGGACTGTTCAATCTCTCCCTAGCAAAGGTGACTGCAATGAGCCTTTTGTGTGTAGGCTCTTATTGTCTACGTTAGAAAATGGTTAATGATACAACTCTACTGGATTCTGTTGAATACATTTTGAATGTGTTTGTTATTTCAAAAATCTGTGGTGTAGTGATTAAGTGTAAGAAAAATTAGGAAAATTTCTGCCATAGATAATAAAAATTCAGCTAATCCTGACTAACAAAGGGAAACATTTGAGCTTACTTATACACCTTTTCCCCCCATTTTGTAATTCTATGACATATTCTGTTATTTATGTGTTTTAATATGCATGCATTTTTGCACACATACATGTGTACTGGTGGGAATAATTGATTGCTAGAGGTTGGTAATATAGAACAGTAAGAAATTTCTACTTATAGATATCTACAAAGAATAATACACATCTGACATCTACAGGAGCTGATGGCTGTTCATCTTTATAAGGAAGCCACGATTTCTCTGAAAGCAATATTTTAGTGCAAATCAAAATGGTGTTTCAACTAAGATACATGAACTGGTTTATTAAATCCCTTCTATTTCCATAATCCTTAGGCTCTTAATCTCAGTGTAAACAAGGGTTTTGAAAGGGTGAAGCTATAGCATTTCTACTTATTTGTGAATAAATAGATTTTTTTTAACAATGTATTTATCAACTTTAAAATAACTGACCTAGTTTAATTCAACCAAAATAAATAAAGACATATGAATTTTCAATTTAACATGCAATGGGAAAGGCATCTAAATTTTTAGTCAGTTATAGGTTAATCTTAAGAACCAGAGGCCTGAAATATTTCCAGGGAACTGAATACCAAACTGTGTAGCACTGATTATTCACATAAAAACTCAGACTGCTATGAAAGACTTTCATATGTCTTTTTACGAAGCAAGATTTAATGTATAAAAAAATCAGGGCCAAGGACTGGAATATCTGTGTATACTGTCTTAAAATGTTTGAGAGGTGACTCAATTGACATTTTCCAACACCATTCCACACTTGGTTGGTATGGCATAAATTTCACTGAAGGCATTTGTAGGTGGACATGTGGTCATACTGTACAACACAGCTTCAGAGGTACATGGGCATCACTTGAGTTTCTCAGAAGTAGTAAGGACAGCCCACAGTTCCCCACTAAACTTCTGTGTCCCAGACAGAAGAATAAAAAATGATCCTTCTGTGATATAATAATTCTATCGCAGAAGCCAAGAGCCTTTTGAGCTTCTAGCGGGATTACAATTTTCTTGATTTGATTCAAATTCTGCCATGCTGCCATGTCAGTTCTGGCTGCCTCATTCATCTGAACTGGCTGTGTGTTGATCTGTCCTGATCAGAAAGGTTTGAAAGTTTGCTCTCCAGGCAGGGGGTCTCCAGTAGAGGGATCAGTTTGCACTACACCTAAGCTCCTCCTACATGTATCTCTCTGGAGATGCATCAACTTATGTAGAGACCTGAACCTGCAAGCTGGAACACAGTTCTTGAAACCAGTGTAGATATGACAAGTGGTGAAACACTTGGATCTGGTCCACACTCAGGCAGTTTAATCATTAATTACTTAGATGCTGATTTTGCAAGGCAGTGCCCAGATTCACCTGTTTATAAACTCTTCCTTCACTGGAGAGCTCCAATTGATGTAGCTAAACTGATAATGCAATGTCTCTCCAGCACCTGGTGTGCATCCTGTAGTTCCCTATGCTTTTCTCTTCAGAACTCACACAAATCAAGAAAAAAAACCAACTTCTATGGCCAGTTTTTGAAACATTTTTAAAAACAGCTTCAGGAAATGCATAACAGAATATACATGAGATAGGTAATAAAACAAGTTTAGCACTTCAAGTGATGGCAATAGTGCTCTGCATGAAGAGCTAAGCATTGTATTGCTCATCCTTCTAGTTTCTAGTACAAGATAGGAAAATTATTTTGTAAATCATTTTCACAAATGGGTATCTGCTTATTAAATCTTTCTTATGTCTAAAATATGAAACATTTAAAGTTTAACTTCATTGCTTTGAAAAATAATTATTTTTACCTTATTCATGGATAACTCTTAAGACATGTGAGGCTTGAAAAGTACAGTTGGAAATTTAGTTTGAAGTTTATTCTCTGTCAAATTATCCATTCAGTGGCAATCCAAATGTTCTCCAAGTTTTCTTACGAAGTATGTTACAAAGGCATCACTTGAAGGACAATATGTAGCTCTTCTGCCCTCTTGTCTGCCATGAACACTTATTAGAGATACCAGTCTACTGATATAAATGTACTGACAACCAGAACATACTGATATCACTTTGAGTACCAGTAATTAAACCCTTGAGGTTTTGTATTTATATGTGAAAAATGCTATAGAAGTTGCTAGACTGTAAGAACTTCATATAACAAAATTATGGTCTTGAAAAAGTAGTGCTTTTGGGAAAGAATTTTTAGTTACTGACATCAGTCCTGTCCACTAAAGACAGAAACTGTCCAAAGACAACCAACATACAAATTATACAGTATCACATTTTTATATATTTGGAACTCTAGTCCTACATTCTGAAAGACATGAGGGTTTTGCAACTGCTGCAGTAAAAATGAAGTCCATGCCTGAATGAGGAAAGATTATTTTAGTAATACAAAGAATCTTAATCTGTATCATATATTCAAGCACTGAATATTAGTAAGGTAAACAGGATGAGATGTGAGTCTTGACTCTTGTCAGTTTATGAAGCTTTTGCTAATTTATTCCAGGATAGATGACTCTGCTTTTTCAAATTTTTGGTTGCTGGTGTGGTTAAAACTCAGACAGGTTAATTTATATTGCCCTCGGTTTTAATAAAAATCAGCTACAGATATCTTAATAATTTTCTTATCTAATGCTAGAGAGCTTATGCATGGGAAAATAAACTTGAAAGGTGTCCAGGATGTTTTTTAAATTCAGATACCAAACTCTGATAATGGTAGGACAACAGAATGTGTTCTATACAGATAAATATTATTAATTCAAAAGTAAGATTAAAAGAAGCAAACACTTTTCAGAAGTTTAGGTCTCCTGCAACCATATATAGGTAACTAAAAAAGCAATGCTATTTTCAGCATTTACTGAGCACAAAACAGCAGTAACAGGCACCAGTGCAGTCTCTGAGATACTCTACACATTAGAAGTGTCAAAGACCTCATTTGCCTGGAGATATTTTTAACATTATGGTCAAATCTATAATGAATTCTTTGCACATTGTTAATTGTAGTAAAAAGCTTCAGGACACATCATTGTGGCCTCTCTACAGTTTTTGGTAAAGTTTTATAATAATAATAGAATAGTGCTCTTTATGTAGGTTAAAAATTATATTGAGTAGACTAGTAAATATAAGATTAAATATAGTATGAAACATATACTTATTTTCAAGGTTTGACATAATCCTTCCAAATAAGAGCCAAGCATATTTTTTACTTCACACATACAGATATATATTCTAAAAAAGGGTTGAAAGGACAGGGATTTTGCTTAGCATAGGATTTTGACACAGAAACCTACATTCTGGATGTGAAAACATATTTTTATGAATGTTAAGTATCACAGAATTGTTGAGTTAGAGGTCAACTCTTGAGATAATCTAGCCCAGCCCTTCTTTAGGGAGGTTGCTTAGTTCTGTGTCCAGACAACTTTAGAGTACCTCCATGAGTGGAGCCTCTTCAACCATTGTGAACAAAGCACATCTGTTCTCTTAGAAGTATATCTTACTGCATTTGCAATGCCATACTTGAGATTAAAATATGTAGGTTTAAAAAGATAATATATAATATATAAGTTTAAAAAGATAATATGTATAGGCAGATACCTTTCAGCTGAGAAGAATATCCTGCAGCCTGCCATCATACTGGGGAGACACTGGCAATGCTTGCAGTGAGGCCTTTCCCCAGAGTTCAAATATAGCTTCAGGAATAATAGTTAAAATCTTTACTGTTTTACCCAAGAACTCCACTTCTGTTAGATGCTCATATAAAGACTTTATTAATGTGTATAAATTTTTCCTACCAACTATTCATTTAGCATTTCACGTTCTGCTGAAAAAAAAAATCAAAGAAAGGCTAGTTAGCAAAGAAAATTTTAATTTTGTGGTAAATCAGAATGGCTGTAAAAGATTTTCTATACTCCAAGTCACAGTATGAAAGGAAAGCCGGATAAAGCAAGTGTTATTTAACACTAAATAATATAATTTCCATGACTTCATCTGACTTACATATCAGCTATTCAGAAAATAGTCCCAAAGAGAGTCTTTAATTTAAACTGTCTGATGTTCTTTTGGCAGTTGTAGTGAAACCAAGAGATTTGTTCTCCAGAAAACTTGGACATAGTTTCTGCTAAAAGAAAAGGGGGAGGGGAATTGTGGGGTTTTTTTTAAGGTGGACTTTACTGCAATTTACTCAGTTGCTGTCAAACAAACAGCATTTTTTTTTCTGGAAATGATTATAATTAAGTATCATACTTTTTACAGAGAGAGTAGTCAGGCATTGGAATGGGCTGCCCAGGGAGGTGGTGGATTCGCCATCCCTGGAGGGTTTCAAGATGAGACTGGATGTGGCACTTAGTGCCATGGTCTAGTAACCATGGTAGGGTTGGACTCGATGACCTTTGAGGTCTCTTCCAACCTGGATGATTCTATGATTCTTTCAGAAAACCTAGTACCTTTTAAATCGCAGGAAATGTTCTCTGTCCACAAAAGCTAACACAATGAAATTACTAAATACCATACCTTTTTCTAAAAGCAATTTTTATTCACACAATTCAATGGAATTAAATGTGTTGGAAATAATTTCCCCAAACTAAATCCTTTACTTCAAGCTATAACTGAGATATATTCTCAGGAAAGGGCATAATGGAAACGTGACTAAATAATTTTGGGTTCACCTAAGCAAAAGAAAACTCCTTTTCATTGGCTGGAGACAGAAATACTTTCAGATAAGTCTTCATAAGCTTCTTCTGGAAATGAGTTCCAGAAATGGCATTTACTGACAGGTAAATGCTGTTGAGAAAAGTACTGTCCCTTATTTACAGTTTCTTTCAAAGTCAATTGTTTGTTCTTTACACTGTTGCTAGGTCTGGAAAAAGTGCCAAAAGATCTCCCACCTGACACAACTCTGCTGGATTTACAGAACAACAAAATCACTGAAATTAGAGAAGGCGATTTCAAGAACGTAAAGAACCTTCATGTAAGTGTATCAATGAACTAGCATTTACCCACAAAAATGGGGAGAACATGAGGTTTTGGCCTGGTACTGAAGATTTTAAGGAAAACTGATTAAATACTCTGGGATCTTCCTTCACCAGTCTATTTGCTTCCTTTCCCATTCCCCTCCTGCAAGCTCTCTTTTCATACCACAGAAGTTTCTTGTCTTGTTTCAGCTCTCCATACCTGTCTCTGGGCTGTTCCGTCTCCTGATCTCCATCATAACTTGTCCTACCTAATTATTTATGTTTTCAGTCTCTTTGGCAAAGTGGCTTGGTTATTTCCATCTCAACCCTGCCACCTCACTTTCTTATTACTCTCTTCCTTCCCCTCAAACTCTTGAGCCCACAGAAACTTGTGTGTGCCATGTTTGTCAGCAGAATTTCTGTACTAATTTTAGTTCAAAAATCTTTCCAAATCACTCTTCTGCCCTCTGAACTCCACTGAAATTGTGTTTTTGTAATATCTTCCTCCTAGCAAAGCTTCATCCTCATCCTCCTTTACCTACCAGTCTCTTCCAACACTGCTGTCTGGTTTTCTCCTTGCTGAAATATTTTCCTTTCTGGTCTCTGTGACTGTTCTTTTTATTTCTGGTTCACCTCTTTTCCAAGTTTCTATCAGAAAACCACCTTCCTCTGTTTCTAAATTTTTCTTTCTTTCTCTGAGGTCATCCTCTGTGTCTATAGTTTTATCAACATCTTAAAATTCATACCTCATATGCTTTGCCTCAATTTTGTTGAAATGTCTTTATTTCCAGATCAGAAAAAGGTTATTACTTCTCTGCCTTTGAAAGTAATACCCCAACTAGGCCATATGCCTGAAAATATTATTTTTCTAGCCTTTCACCAACTTATTCTGTGTATTATTTGATTTGACCCTTTTTTATTATAACCAATAATTTATTTGGTTTTGCTTTCCTGGTTCTTCACAGCCTTTTCTATTCTATTCTATTCTATTCTATTCTATTCTATTCTATTCTATTCTATTCTATTCTATTCTATTCACAAGCAAGAACCCAACTCCCACTTTTATTCAATCATGATGCCAATACCATCACCCTAACAAGTACTGTTTCACGCAAGAATCTGCATTCAGCCGCTCATACTTGGAAAAAAAAATCCTAAAAATGATTACCTCCTCAATTTGTTCCAAAGTCCCTCTTAAAGCTTTGTTTCAATGCAACATTAAGATAATTTCAAAAAACTTTTTAGGAATAAGCACAATGCCATTCTGTCCATTGAGAAGGGATCTGCATGAGTAAATCACGATGAGGTTCATGTTGTCTAATTTTAGCATAGTTGTCTGTACTTGATCTGGTTACATAGATAACCTTGAAAGACAAAATAAGAGGTGCTTCTGCATCACATTTCATTAGGCTAGGTTTTAGAATGAGATGACTTGTTCCCCAGAATTTTTTTTCAATTCTTCTGCTTGGCTACTGAACAGATTCAACACCAAAATTCCTGCCCATTTGTTTTGCTTTCCTTCCGCCTTGGAAAGAGTTCCTGTGTTTTCAATGAAGATCATCTACAAGGTGCTAAAGAAAGCAAAAATCTTATCAGTGAAATTAATCTTTTAGCTATCCTTTTTCATAAGACTGCATTAAACGAGTCAGAGCATGGTATTGCAGATGAAAATGACTGGCCCCATGACTTCTACCCACTTAGCACTCAACTCAGGTCTCAGTTACACATCCTGCTGTGAGTTAAGCCATTGTGAACTATGGTATCTCACTGAAGTTAACTCTAAGGTATTTTTTTTTCTTTTATTACAACAGATACAGTTTAACAGTGAATTAAATAGGTAACTTTCAGAGGAGTGATTATTTGTTTGGCTTACTCCCAAAAATATCCAGCACATGCTTAGGGACCACTGGAAATCATACAGAAAAGTGACGACATTAACGTAAGTTTTCAAAAACAACCTTCAAAACTGCAGTTTTCCTGGATTAACTCAAGAACAAATAATGATTCTCTCATCTCCTCTCCAAAATAATAATTTAGTCATGCAGTGCATTTATGTAACTAGGCACCATCTTTGCTCTCAGCAGGCATATTCCTGTGTGATATCTAGGAATGATTCCCATTCTCCAACTTTCAATTAAATATGCTTCAGAGTGTTATTGAAAGGGGAATATAGTTTTTAGAAAATAAAACTCAAAAGGACTGTTGTTGACGGCTCTATTGTCACTTGATTTAAGGAGATATGTGTGTGTGACATAGATATATATCTCAGGTATGTGCTTCAGGATGAATATGGCTTGGGTTAATGCCACACTTGATAGTATGATGTTCAGAAGCTTCTGAGATGTTACAAAACATTGTTGTACTCTCCTAGAACAGGGATGTTTACAATAATTATCAGTACTATTGTTCCAAAGTCTAAAACCAGAAACTGGAGTTAACCTCTTGTATGAAGTGATCACTCAAGGAAACAATTCCTTAAATTCCAATTTTCATAGATCTTGAAAAAATGTATAGTGTATGCAGTTTATTCCTTTTGATTTTTCCTTTTAAATTCCTTCCTAATACCTATAGATGTCATCAACCACGCCTGTAATAGTTTTAGAAGAGACTTTCATTAACAAGTTGGGTTGAACCTGAATTTCAAATTGTATGAAAGACCAGCATAAGTAAGGAGAAAAGAAAGGCTGTACCTATAGCTTGCCCATGGCTTCTCTTTCAGCACAAATGTAATTGCTTATGCTCTGAGTGGACACTACACAGCAGTTGAAATGAAAAAGAAATTAGTACCCACAAAAACATTCTTTGTATTGAAAAATTTCCTAAGGAGGTATGAGGGCAGTTAAAATGTGCAGCTGTGGAAATATGGCAAGCAATTAGAAAAGGATGCAACTAAGGGAATATTTACCTGCAAATAACAGGTGCCTGCCAGGAAACACCAGAGTCAACAGTTATGGTGCACTTGATATTTTTTAAATTTTAAATTATCCAGGAAAAAATGGCTTAACTATTGATGTTGTACTGCAAAACCTCAGTGAGACTTTGCTCTATTTAAAAATGATTGATTAGATTATTTTACCAGGGGACTTGGAAGAAGAGGGGAAAAGCTGAAGATAGCCTTTTTTTAGAGCTGAGGACTGAGTTTTGTGGTTTCAGAAAACTGTCTGATATTATGTAAAAAACTTGCTCATGACTGAGACCTGTGGCAAAACAATCAGACAGGCACTATTGGAGAAGCCAGGAAAAAAAGTCTTCTATTTCTGTGAAACTGTCAGCATTTTCCAGGCAGACTGACACTTCTGGATAGAGTACAGTACTTTGACCTCATGGACACAATAAAGGATCCAAACTACTACATGAGTAAGCCCTCATGCAGAGTAAAGGAGGAGTCTACACAAACAGTACATAGAGTTGCATGCTGTGTGGCAAAGCCAAAGCAAACCAGCATAATGTCTGGCACTTGGAAAAAGAGGTAAAAGAAACCACTGTGTGTTAGATCACTATAAGAACAGCACAAATAACAGAATAGTGACTGCATGCTTCCAACAGGAATTTTTCAATGGTAGTGTTAGTAAGGCAAAAGAAGATGAATGCCCTATTGGCCTGAAATCAAATGGAACATTGCTTAACTGAAGCTGGGAGAGCTATGCAAAGCCATGGCTGTACATGCAACAGTGCTAAAACCATTTGTATTTATATTGAAGGAAAAGACCAAAGATATAAAAGATTTAAACTTGGAATTTGAGGTTCTGACCATATCCACACTAAAGGATTATCAGCATTGAACGTCCAGAATCACAGAATCAGTTAGGCTGGAAGGGACCACAACCTCCCCACTCAAGCAGGATCATCCTGGAGCACACGGCTCAGAATTACGTTGAGATGGTTCTTGAATACTTCCAGTGAGGGAGAATCCACAATCTTTCTGGGTAATCTATTCCAGTACTCAGTGACTCAAACAGTAAAGTTCTTCCTTTTATTCAGGTGGAATTTCCCGTGCATCAGTTTTTGCCTGCTATATCTTGTTTTATTGGTTTCCACTGCTGAGAACAGCCAGGCTCCATCTTCTTGGTGCTCCCCCTTTAGATAATTATATAAATTAATGAGGTCTCCTCTCAGTTGTCTCTTCTTGAGACTGAACAGGCCCAACTCCCTCAGCCTTTCCTCATAAATGAGGTGCTCCAGTCCCTTAATCATCTTCACTGCCCTCTGCTGGACCTGCTCCAGGAGCTCCATGTGCCTCTTGTACTGAGGAGCCCAGAACTGGTCACAGTACTCCAGGTGTGGCCTCATGAAGGCTGAATAGAGAGGCAGGATCACCTGCCTCCACCTGCTGGCAAAACTCTTCTTAATGCATCCCAGGATTCCATTACCCTTCTTAGTCACAAGGACACATTGGTAGCTCATGGTCAGCCTGTTGTCCATCAGGACCCCCAAGGCCTTCTCCACAGAGCTGCTCTCCAGCAGGTCAGTGCCCAACCTGTACTGGTGCTTGGGGTTTTTCCTTCCCTGGTGTAGGACCTGCACTTGCCCTTGTTGAATTTCAGGTGGTTCTTCTCTGCCCATCTCTCCAACCTGTCGAGATCCCTCTAAAGGCCAGCACAGCCCTCTGAGGTATCAGCCACTCCTTCCACTATTGTACCATCAGCAAACTTGCTGTCCAAATCATTGATATAGAGGCAAAGAAACTCAAACACTCTTTGTAATAATATGAAGTGGAAAAAGAATGTATTGCATTAGAAAAGCTACATGCAGTCTTTTAAAAACAAGCAAACAAACAAACCCAAAATGAAACCAAAAAAGCAACCCAGGAGTAACTGAAGAAAAGTCCTTGAACATCTTCCAGGGATACAGAAAAGCTCCTAACAGATCAAAAAATATTAATGAAAGAATGCAATTTTCTGATAACTCATTACAGCTTCAGTTCCCTTTTCCCAGGCATAAAGAGAAGTTAAGTAAACACAATACTCTGTAAATCACAGAATAAAGGATCAGTAATCACCAGCTTACTGTAAAAAAACAAAGACAGATCTCTCTGTCCAGGTTTTACTACTGAATTCAATTCCCACTATCATCAGTGGCAAACATTCTTAACAGGACTTTTCAAAATTTACTTTTTTTTTTCCTTTTACCCTAGTTGGCTCAGCTGTACATTTCTAACAAATATTTAGAGGGAGTATGTTTCTAACAAATATTTAGAGGAAAAAAAAGGTTAGTCTTTCTGAAATGCATCTCTCCCTTAGAGTGTTATCATTTCCTCAGACTCTGATTTTCATTGTGCTTCACACACAATGAGATTGTCCACTGAAACGAGGATACAATACACCACATGCACACAAAACATTTTTCTGGTGCAGCAGGTAAAGATCTTTTTGCGTGATAATGACAACAGGGCAATATACTTTGAAGTCCTTAAAATTCTGGAGAGAGCATACTAAGCTAATGAAAAAAGGAAATTTTTATAGCATACAACAATAAAATAAGTCAATTGTGATAAAATTAATGAATGACAAAAATGCTTGTCTTAGTAGACAAGGACAGGGTTCAAAGAAAAAGGAAAATGTTGACCTAGCTGTGCAAGTCATGTTAAATGAGAGTTACCAGTGAGATCTCAAAGGCTGGGCAAGCTAGATCTGCAGCAGGCTCATTGGCTTTGTGAGATTATTCAACAAGGTACTGTGTGATCGAACTGCCTTCTACAAGCTCCTTGCATTTGTACTGACAGGTGTTGTTTCAGTGCCTTGCCATCTCCTTCCTTCACAGTTCATTCATCTGTTCCCTATTGCTTCTATGTCATCTCTTTTTCCATGGCCTTCTTAGCTATGTGCATTCAATGCTAGGTGTGCCCGATTAGAGAGGAAGGAAGTTAAGTTTGTTTTATTTTTGTTTGTGCATGTGCTCTTTGGTTGTTGTTCTTTTATTCCCTAAGTGTACATACACTCCTAACAATTTGACAGAAAACTTTACTATATGTCCAGGTTATGAGTATGACCTAACAACTAAATCATAAGGCAAACAAAAATGATTAATTTTATTATTATTTTTATTTGGATGCCTGGCTCCAGAGCTTACAGATCTTAAGACATAACTGTTCCTAGCAAAACTGTAATAAAACCCAGGTAATAATGTAATACATAACCCAGGAAATTAAAGAAATTCCATTGGGTCAGTGGATTGACTTTTCAGTTTCAACCCTGAAGGATGCATGCATCATTAAAGAGCTGATGTTAGGTAAGAGTACCATTCCCAGCTGGCAAAACAGATGTATCACCATGTATTATGTCTGATAACAGTTTGCTGATTGTTTTGCATTCAATTCTTATTTCAGCAAGGCTCTTGCTTCAAACTATTCTAAATTAAGATGAAAGGGGATTAAAACCCCTCAGAACAATCTCCTGAGACTCCCACATAATGAAATTGCTCACACAAAAATAATGCAATACCCTGCTCCCTACCCCTAGACAGGGCAAAAATTGTAAGTTTTAGTAACCCAAAGAAGAACAACCCTATGCTAGTTCCAAGATGACTGCCACATGCTCCCTCTGCAGTTTGTCAGTGTATTTTGACAAAAGCCTGCCAACAAGGATTCCAAAATTTTACTGAATTGTGAATCCTCCTTTTTGTTTGGGGAATAAATATTGAGGTAGAAACTAAGCCAGAAGGAGCTAAATGGCCAGACTCCCACTGACTTCAACATAGCCAGCATCTATTCCTGTCATACAGTGATATTTTTTTTTTCTCCTGACTACAGAAACACCAGAGGTGTTTCAGTACCAAAAAAAGTCATCTTTGGAGCAAAGCTTGGGTTTTTTTCCCTCTCTGAGCACTACTTAAAGTGCTGGTCATGACAACTTGGTGCAATGTTATAACAGAATCAATGTTTACTGTGCAATGTTTATATACTATATATTACTTTTTTTTTTGTGAAGGGGGGTGTGGGTGGATTGGGGAATACCTTTATTTCAAATGAAATTTCAATTTTCCTTCACTGAAAATGGAAGCATGGAAGAAGGTAGACTCTCAAATAAAAGTATCAGCTCCCACAACTCATTTCTAGGTTGTCTGATTTCTGCCAAATCATTTCATACCAGCAGCATTGCAAGTGCTGTCTGTGACCAACGGCTCTAGTACTTTGAGCACTTTCAGGCTGACCCTTATTTTTCTGTCCAGGTACTTCTTGCCCTGTACAAAAATTTTGTATGCCCTTTAATGCAGTGGGTATAATGCCCCATCATGCCATCTGGGCTTTATTCAGGATAACTAGTCCATGTGACCTTTTTTTGCCTAACATCCATTCCTCAGTAACGCTGCCTGCAGATGTTTTCCCTAGGTTTTTCTTCCCTAGTTCCTGTTTTCACTGACCTCTAAAATCCCCTGAGTTTTTAATTTTATTTTATTTTGGTTTGGCTTAGATTTTGTTGCATGCAAACCATACGGGGCACATTCTGAGGAAAGTAAACAGAATTGCTGTAAGGCTAATAACTTAGTTCTTTAAGTCATGCACATAATAGAGTAATTGTGAAGTGGGAAAGGAGTCCAGGGCTATGGCTTGACAGGTGCTATGTTGGTGTGTTATCCTCATCATTTGTTGTTGCTCTGGGATACAGTAAAACTTCTCTTGCAAACTCCAGTGTGTGGGTTTATTTGTTTTTCTTTACAGCTGCACAACAGTGTGGAAAAATAATGCAAGTTTAAAATACCCGGAGCAGGGACTTGCAGAGTCCTTACAGGGGTGTAAGTGGGAAATGATATTCTGGTACAAGAAAATAAAAAAAAAGTTGAAAACTGACTTGTGATACCTTCCCTCTTTATACCACTATATGCATGTTCCCACTGTGAAATCAATATTTTTAAGCATACCTTTAATAGACAGTACCATTTCCAAGTGAGAGATTTTCTGGGTCTTTGAATAAAACAATAGTTCTGTGTGTTTCCCCAAGATAATATGAACACAATCAGGAGAAAACATTAGCAAAACAGAACAGGTTAATCCTAGGTACCTAGAGAACTTGTGTGTTTAGTCAGGACTATCAGTTCTGCTCTGAAGAGATGTAACAATTCTCTTGCCATCAACTACTCAGAGAATATTTACGTTGCAGTGCCTAGCTGAATGTATACCAACCTATTTCCATCAAGAAATATTTCACATCAGATCATCAGCTGTGATGATCATAACCCAAAGATTTTTATCTCAAAGTTGATAAAGATAAAACTAATCAAAGAAAAAAAGGTAAGGCTAAGTTTTAGCTGAAATAAATTACTAAGTAGTACGAAGCAGGATAAAAAGTTCAAGTGCTCACTGAATGTTGACTTAGAGATCTATGGGAAAGAAATCCATGGTGAAATGAAGAAAACTAAAGAAGATTGTAATTAGGAGTAACACATTCAATTATTGCAATAAAAACAATGTAAGAGACTAATCTACATAATGCAAACTGTACCACTTATTTTAAACAACTGGATTGTTTGCCATGTCCTAATATTGTACAGGTAGCTGTATTTCACTACAGGTGGAATCTACATCTGTATCACAATTCTGGCAATGACGAAACAGGAAACCACACCCAATGTGTGTCCTATGTGTTCTCCTGTCAGTTCTTATAGCTCAGGCTCAAATAAAAGAGAGTTGCTGCCATGGCTTCCACTGACCAATATATTTATTTTGGGAGAGGCTTATTGTTAGAGAAATACTCTACTGAACTGTTAGTGACCTTTTCTACCTCCTCTTGCATATGTGTTATTGCTAGCTAGCATGCAAAATTAAAACCAGATATATCCAGCTTTATGTGCACTCAGTGAAACCATGTACGGAACACACTGCTTGCTTTGCTCAGGATGATCTGCAAGAGGAGTCCATTAGGGGAAAAACAGACATCAGTCAATACTGTAAACTATCTTCTCACTTCTCTTTCAGTTTCCATGATGGAGACATGTCACAAATGCTTATAGTCTTGGTACTGGTTTAATACTTAACTATTTGTGGAATGAGTTGAATGCTCCTTTTTTCTGCCAAGAATAAACACAATCAGAAAAAAACCCCAACCAAACAAAACCCAAACAAATAAAAATGATAGTATTTGTTTGATGTGAATGTCTTGTTCTTCATAGCTTTCAAATGGAAGGGTTGTACTTATTCTTGGCCAAAAATTATGGATGCTAACAGAAGCTGCATATAGGCTTAGTGATGAAACAACATTTGTATTTGTTCTGTAGGACTTGCTTATCTTTCACTGTTTCAGAAGTTTTTAATCTATTTGTTTTAGTACTGTATTGCATTTTCTTCATCTTGCTAAATTGGCCATCAAAAGATGTCAAAAGGCATTAGAAAATAATAATTTAAAAATATTTTATTCCTAAAGTAATTTTGCTTGTGATCATCTGAGATCTCCTTCATTATTACTCCACAGGCATTGATCCTCGTTAACAACAAAATCAGCAAAATAAGTCCATTAGCATTTGCTCCTCTGAAGAAACTGGAAAGACTTTACCTGTCCAAGAACAGTCTGAAGGAACTGCCAGAAAATATGCCGAAGTCTCTTCAGGAGATACGGGCTCATGAGAATGAGATCTCCAAGTTGAGGAAAGCTGTCTTTAACGGACTGAATCAAGTGATTGTATTAGGTATGGGCATAAGAAATAATAACAAAAGCAACTCAGTGTTTTTTCAAGATTTTGCTTTTAGTTCAATCATTGATTTTATGTAGAAAGCCAAGAAATGCTCCAATAAATTGTATCTCCCAATTAGCTTTGACGTGAAGAATATAGGTACCTACAGTGCAGCACAGCTCACAACCATGTTTTGTTGGCAGAACTAGGCACCAATCCAATCAAGAGTTCAGGCATTGAAAATGGAGCTTTTCAGGGAATGAAGAGGCTCTCCTACATCCGTATCGCAGACACCAACATT
The DNA here is from genome assembly GCF_000695815.1 of Acanthisitta chloris. Taxonomy (NCBI): domain Eukaryota; kingdom Metazoa; phylum Chordata; class Aves; order Passeriformes; family Acanthisittidae; genus Acanthisitta; species Acanthisitta chloris. The sequence continues at coordinate 130,488 of NW_008678788.1, forward strand.
ACTACCATTCCAAAAGGTAAGAAATTTGATTGATATTGCAGTGGTTTTCACAGGTATAATGACTTCTATAATGCATTATTCCCTGCACTACAATGACTTCTAGTCAGCTGGGAAAAAAATATATTATGGCCATTTTTTTGAGTCAGTCCTCAGAGTATTACATGGCTACATTTTTTGATCACTTAACTTTTAGTCATTTGGAAAATTTTGGGTTTCTGTTATGAGAAACTCCATGAGAGGTGCACTGTGGAAAGTAAGGTGCTTTATGGTATGTTTGTTTTTCTTGTCTCATAGCTGAAATATAAAGTGGAAGAATTTTAGAGGAAGAAACCTCCAACCCTGGTGGTTGAGCCTGATCAACATTACACAGATGTAAACTCATGTAGAAGTAACTGAAGTTCTACAAGCATATAACCAGCCCTCCACAAATCTTTGTGTTTGAAGCCAAAAAACCGTCCCTACACAAAACAGAAATCTTTGCTAGTTTTATAAGCATTCATTGCAAATTGCTACAAAATAAGAACAACTTCATTGCAATTTATTAAAAAACAAAACAAACAAACCAAATGGTTCCAATCCAGAGGAAATTATATTCAATTTATTCATACCTCAGCCAACAGATTGTTTTGAAATAGCTGAAAACTTTTTGAAAATTAATAGTGGTTGTTATTTTTTTCTTCCCACATTTCCTGTTGTCGATGTTCTTTTGGGGGACTTCAGATAGGTAAAATAAGCTTCCTTTTTTTTTTTTACTGATAAACAGAACTTGTAAGCTAGTATGTACCCTAACATAAAAATTATTTTACCTCATCTTTACAATTGCATTTTCTACTACTGTCACTTGTTAAATAACTAGTTGCCAAATGCTTGGAAATTTATATATGTGGATAATCTGGCTAAAATGAAAGGTCTTTTTCTTACACAATTATATATGTTCCATTTACATAATCATGAAGGCTAGAAGTCATATCTGAGAAGAATTTAATTTAGGTATTTTTCAAGAGTTAACTGTTCTATAATGATCTTAGGAGCTGGGTCTTATTTCGTGCTAAAGAAATGGTTACTAGCTGTTTCCAGTTTGCCTGATTGTGAAAGTTCTTTGTTTCATTAAGTGAATTGTTCTTGGCCATGCCTAGTAAAAATCTTTTCTTTTTTTTTTTAACTTTAAAAGAGTCTTGGTATAATGCAAGTTTGGGTTTTTCTTTTAAAAAAGTTAATAATCCAATATAATCAAAAGTAATATGATTGGTTTCTGTCTTTCAGGCCTTCCCCCATCCCTTACTGAACTTCACCTTGATGGCAACAAAATCAGCAAAATTGATGCTGAAAGTCTGTCTGGACTCACCAACTTGGCAAAGTAAGAATATTAGTTGAAATTGTAATCACCATACACAGAATAAGGAAACCTGAGGCTGGGCTTCTTGAGCATTATCATCATTGGAGTAGTATATAACTTAGTAGGAAAAGCTTCTAAGAAATTGTGTACTGACTTAAGAAGGGAAACACTTTTTTTTTTCCTCACTAGACTTTACAGCTGTTTTCAGTTATGGGTGATGTATGCCTAGGACAACTCTTTATTTGATTTATCGGAAAATAAAAAAAAGAAAAAAGAAAAAGAGAGCAATTAGGTTTTTCATGTTTCTTTCATTGTATGTGCGTTTTTGGTTTATGCAGTTTTCTTGGAAGTCTGCATTGCTCATGCAATTTGCCCTAGAAACTGAGGGAAAAAGCACATGGGAACCAAAACTGCTTTAAACAGTGACAGTGGTTCCTTTGTTCTTTGTTTCTCAAGAAAAGCAAGTTTGCAATGAGTTTAGAAACATGATTAAAAAAATATATGTAAATATTAAAAAGTGTCACTGTCAGAGTGAATTGTACTCTGATAATCTGTGAATATGTTGGTGAATAAGTTTCTCTAACTGTAGGAAAATATAAGGAGAATTTCCAAAGAACAGTTGTAGGCATAGAATTATTTGTAAATTCGTTCACATCAGAAAACACACTAGCATAGCACAATGGGGCTTTACTACAATGTATTTTAATACTATAATATTTTAAAAGTTTGATATGAAAATAGAAGTTTAATGGATCAAAAAGACTGGTAATCAGATGTTACTAAGATTACTGGATCTAATTCATGGATCCGGTAATCAGACTGTTAATAAGATTACTGGATCTAATTCATGGATCTTCATCTTAATCATTCTGCCTGTCATAATGAAGGCAGAAAAGAGTCATCAAAGGAAGATTACTGAGTAACAGGAGTTAAGTTTCCCACTGTTTATAACAGCTTGGACAGCAATTTAATGCAAAGAAGTATATAGTAACTTAACGCTTTTTTTGGATCTGGCAATTCCAAGTGATAAATCTCAGAACTGCTTTCCAGTGCTTATAGGGTAAGACATTTCATCTTCTGTTTGATGTTCATATTTGATTACAGATTCATCCCTGCTCAAAAACAATATGTTCCTGGATTTTAATGAAAAAGTAACAATACTATAATTATGGATTAGAGGACTATGAAACAGTTATTGTTTATAACAGGACTTAGTATAAAATGTAACATTCTTCAGAGAAATACAGAAAACTTCCAAGACAAACCCAAGTTGATAAGTACTCAGGTAGACAGTAAGTTGCTTTACTGGAGGTGGGAGCTGTGTGTGAGTTGTCCTGCATATGACACAGTTTTCCTGCTTTTTCACATTCACACTTGAAAACATTACGGGCAGCATCACATAGGCACTATTGTTGGAATACCATCTCAAGGCAAGTTTTACACAGAAAGTGCTGATGAACTCCTAAAAATATCTAACCTTGGGCTGCTTCTATGGTGGTTGCACTCTATGGAGAAACAAGATAAACTCTTGCTCATGGTGTGGAAATGTGGACCTACTCAGAGCAGGCACCAAGTTGTAAATCACTCTCTTGCCTGTGCTTAAGCAGGCAACCTAAACATAGTCATAAATTCCCTTTTGCAAAGTTGAGAGGTAAGGCAGACTACAGACTGGTGAACAAGGAAAACACTGGACATAATGAAGACAGATGGAGGAAGCTGTGGGAGAGCTCTGGAAGATCATATGGGATAAATCTAAGGGGCAGCATGATTCTTATGCCACAGAAACAAGCTACTAAAACCCAGCTTTTATTTGCACATCTGAGTCTTCAGAGACATTAGGACAGGGTCAGACAACTCTCCTCCTGGATCATGTCAAGTCAAGCTCAACAGTCTAATAGCTGCCCTAAAGCACAGTTAAACTTTGAGAAAGGTCATTTTTCTGACTGTTTTATGGTATTTTGAACTGTAATGTTTTCCTCACAAGAGCTTGGTGTAGATCTACTGCTCATGCTCTTTTAAGCTCTGGAGTTCTAGCAGAAGGCCAATATTTGTTCTCTTTGTTTGTTTGTTTTCCAATTACTCTTAAGTCTTTCAAAAGTCTTCATAGAGTGCTTCAGTGGAAAAACAATAATCTCATGAATGTAAACCCCACAAAGACTGCTGATTACATTCAGGAATGAGCTCCAAGGCAGATATATATATATTACATAACTGATATGTTCATAT
>NW_008678788.1:134099-143538 GCF_000695815.1 Acanthisitta chloris
TACAGTGGAAGTTGCATCAAGCAACGAGGGGTTTAGATTAGATACTATGAAAAAATTCTTCACTGAAAGGGTGGTCTGGCATTGGAACCGGCTGCTTAGGGAAGTGGTGGAACCACATTTCCTGGAAGTATTAGAAAGGGATGTGAATGTGACACGTGGGGACATGGTTTAGCAGTGAACACAGTGGTGCTGGGTTAACATTTGGACTTGGTGATCTTAGAGGTCTTTTTCAACCTAAATATTTCTATGATTCTAAGCCCATAATAATGATGATGTTGAGCATCATGAAGTTTCTTTAAAAAAAAAAGTGGAAATGGTCCAACAGGGATGTTGGAGAAAAAAGAAGGTGAAAAAGTATTTCTTCAGTTTTTAGATATATTTTTGATGATGCTCTTCAGTGATTTAGAACACAGCAACTAGCTCAACTGAAACACTGGAAAAATGTTAGCTGTTCACTAATATAAAAGTAAGCAATATATCAATATATAAAGCAAGAGTGATTTTCCAAGTTCTTCCTGGTTATTTTTTTCCCATGAGAAAAAGAAAGGATGATGAATACCTTGTTCCTTCCTAACACTCTTACTCACCCTCCACTTTACATGCTACTATTGACTTATTTCATCTGAGAGAATAGCCCTGAGTGACTGAGAATGTGTTTGTAACACATTTACATGAGATGCAATTACATATAATTTCACTGCTTGTGGGACCTAGATCCACTTCTCTACAGACTCCTTTTCATTCTTTCTCTAAAAGACTTTGTGGAAAGGGGTTAATTTTGCTTTGACAGATCAAAATTAAAGTCAGACCTGGATTTTTTTTCATGCTGGTCTTCCCAGGTGTGACATATCTGCTTATAGACCTGCATATTTAGCAAACATATATTTAGATATCTATGTCTAACAAGAATTTATAGCCTTTTGCCAAAATGTGGTTTTTCCCAGTCCTTTCAAAGACATTCACTATGAGTGCCCATAACTGAAGTCCTTTGTAGGCATTCTGTAGCACTTCAAGCAGAATTGCTCTGTAGGATCAAATCCCCCAAGCATTCCTAAATTTTGATATACTCTTCTCAAAAGTATTTTTTCCCTAAGAATTTTTAAGTGAATATTTTTCATGACCAAATTGTGGCAAGGATATGTGATACTGTGAATTGATTTCTGATATGTTCCTGTTGATGTCAGTGAGAGATCTCATTAAACTCTTCTTTGTCATTTAATTATTTGAAAACATTGCAAAATTTAAATAAGTATGATAAGATTACTTGTATTATATATAATATTAGTTAACTGGATCTTTTTTGCATTTTTACTTTTATTAGGAAAATTATGAAAGCTCTTACATTCTAGGACACCATTATTTCTGAAAACATCTCTGCCATAAAGATCAAACAAGAATTTTTAGTTCTGTGATTTTATATTAGGTTAAGATACTGACTTTTGAAACTGGCACAAGGGACAAAGAATTGCAGGTTATTAGATAGCTGTGAAGAAGAATTTCTTTAAAAGTACTTATCCATAGCAAATTATTTTATCACAAGGTTTCTGATTGCCTATATAAAAATCTTTAATTGATTAAGCTATTAATAAGTCTCAAAGCATTTTCCCCCCTCAAAATCAAAAACGTTTGGCCTTCATAAAAATAATTTTCTCAAAGTACAACACTCCCAATGATGGCAACTGCTGAAGTGTTACCAATGATTTCCTTACTGCAGCACAGAGCATTGTAGCTTATGAGTCTCTTGAAAATTTTATGTAGTTTGGTAATTGCAAACCAAAATATTATTAACACAGAAACACACAAATGGAACTAGATTTTCCAAACTGAACATAAATTTTGCTAGTAAACTCAGTATGTGGATATATAAGCAAAAAGAATGATTTTTGTGATGAAAACTTTGGATTGGAACCCAGGAGAAATGTGCAAGTCCTGCTTCTGTGTCCTGCCAAACAGATCATTAAGACTGAGCTCTTGCTTCCAGCATGTGACATGTCTCTAACTACTTCAGAATCTTAGAAGGATGTGTTGAAATTTTAAACTTAACAGTTCTGGGAACTGGCTTATGTAGTTTGAAAAAAAAAAGTTACAGACAGTACTCCTAAAGTGATACAGGAAACACTTGTTCAGTGTTTCAGCTTTTAAAGGAAGACTGGTGTCTATGGAGGTACACAGTATGTATTTACACTGGGATTAGTCATATATCTCATTAAAGTATGCAGTACCATGAGCACAAATTGAATGACATAATGATAATTATAATTATTCATATCAGATGTTAAACTTATTTAAATATATTTATTTAAACTAGTGCTCCCTGGTGAGTAGCTCACACGTAAGTCTGAAAATTAGCCTGGTCTGTTCTACAACAGTAGCATAGAAAAGCAATCAGCCCAAGAAAGATGGTTATGTGGGTAAGTTTAATATATTTCTGATGTAAATTTGTTGGTTTGTTGTGGTTTTTTTGCAGGCTGGGTCTCAGCTTCAACAGTATTTCTTCAGTTGAGAATGGCTCTCTTAACAATGTACCTCATCTGAGAGAGCTCCATTTGAACAACAATGCACTCAACAGAGTACCCAGTGGGCTGGGTGAACACAAATATATCCAGGTAAAGTTTATCATACTGCCTCAGAGAACAATAGTAGAAAGATTTCAAATTGTATTTGTGTGTTTATTCAGTCTTGAACAGAAACATACACAGTATTTGTGCAAAAGATAATTTGATGGAAGTGTCATAAACTCTTGAATTGTCATGGAAAAGTTGCATACAACAGGATGACTCTTATTCTGATTTTCGTGTGGAAATGGTTGTGGAGATGTATAGATATGGAGGTGTGTGTTTGTTATCTCTGTGTCTCTGAGGGTCCACAACAAATATGGGATTATTTGTGTGTTTTGATTTCCTCTTACTCAAAAAATGCTTCCAAAGAGCATTTCTTATGTTGATTTTTTTTTCAATTCTGCTCAGTGACTTTTCGCAACCTTTCCATGGACCTTTCATTTCTTATCTCACAAAGCTGTGCCTCCAGGAGACCAAAGAGACACAATATGCATTTCGCATAAGCAGCATTTTTGAGATCCTTGTGGCTGGATAGCTAGAAATATGTCCTCTTGGAAGCAATTAATATCTGTGTTCACCTGGACTAACATTTTACATGAAAGAAAGCTCCCAAAGAATAAGGATTTCCAAATGTAAATCACCCCTTGCATGTAGTTTGAGAAAATTCATCAGTAATGATGACTCTGGAGCCAAGTAATATTGATCAGTAATTTTAAATCATCATTAGTGGTTATTTTGGCTGTGAGTCCTGTGTAGTTGCACTCATGAGAGTGAAAGCATTAGAGCCTCAAAGAAACCCATTAGTACCAACTACATTCTTTACTTACAGCAGATGCTTCTGAGCCACAGCACTATATTAATAATTCCATATCTTTGACTCATATTTACTTACAGTATGACAGTAATGTCATTGCCTTGCACAATTTCTGTTCTTTCTGTAGAAATTATTTCTAATTGGATGCATTCTAGGTGTTTCAAAAGGTAAGCAGAATCAAGGATTTTTTTGGGGAAAAAAAGAGATATTGTTACTCTGTATAATATTGCACAACACATAGAAGTATATGATATCAAATCATTTATCTTATTTGCCCCAGTACGTCTATTTCTTACTCCTGTACTTCTCTGCCTTTCAGGTGGTGTATCTTCATAACAACAACATTTCTTCCATTGGTATCAACGACTTTTGCCCCCTTGGCTACAACACCAAAAAGGCCAGCTACTCCGGTGTGAGTCTCTTCAGCAACCCTGTGCAGTACTGGGAAATCCAGCCCTCTGCTTTCCGATGTATCCATGAACGCTCTGCAGTACAGATTGGAAATTACAAATAGATGTCCAAAGATAGGGTTCAGTTGTGTTTCAGCTAAAGGATCCGTTGTCATAGGCCTGTTCAAAAAATCGTTGCTAACCATTAACGCCAAATACAAGAAACTTCACTTTAAAGTGGAGATGATCCATTGATTTAGAATAAATGAAACATTTCAGATGTACAAGAGCAAGCATACCATCAAAAAGAATTGCCACTGTGCTTTAAACTGACTTATTTCAGCCTTCTTTTCCAGCATGCTTTCTGTGGCATTTTCCAGTTTGCTGAATGCTACAGGTTTTCAGATTCCACTGTATATGAGATTCAGAGTAAATATTTGTCAAGCTATGATATATTAAAAAAAAAAAATTGAGGTTATCTTTATAACCACCACACAAAAAAATAGTTGAGGGAAAAAACACTCTCAAATCATCTTGAGACTTGAGAAGGTGAGGGTTACCTCCTTTAAATTTATTTCAGGCCCTGGAGGTTTAAAAATATCCACTATAACTCTAAGATAATTCTGAATGTATCTATTTAGCAGAGGCAAATTAAGATGTTGCTAATGTCATTATTTTGGGAAGAATAAAATAAATACATATTGTACACATAGTTCTTTAAAGTTTGCCATTCTTCTAGAGCAATGCTATTCAAAATTAGCCTAACATCATCCTATTGAACAAGATATTGAGTAGTCTGCAGTAAAAAATGTGTAACCTGTATCTGGAGCTTGATGACTAAATTTCTCTAGGGCAAATCCCTCCTACCTTAGTCAGAAGAGCAGTTTTAATGCCTTTACTGCCTTGCAGAGTATGATATCAGGGTTTAGCCATTGATATCAGTCTATGTATATATCTAAGCCAAAAAAAAGAGCAGTTCCCTGTTCATTTGTTCTGCGTTGCACATTCATCAGCATCCTTTACTGCTTTTCTTTTTAAAACAAAGTTTCTAACTGTCAAGTAGAGCTATGCAGGCTCCTCCAGATGATGAATTTGTGGAATTTAGATTATAAGCAAAGCCATAAGTATAGGAAAATACGAAGTGAAATAACTGCAAGGCCAAGCTGGACATTGCTGGGACATCATTTGTAGAAGTATCTACTTAGAATGATTTGGAGTCCTCTGCTAACTGGGATTCTTCAACCCATACCAGTGGGTAGCAAGCACATCAAAGGTAGGCTGCACATTTCTACTGTCAAACTACAAAGCTAAACGTATACTCAATAAAAATGTCACCTGGAAAGAATCTTCTGCAGTCTCTTAATACTCCAAGGTCAGTCTCTCTAATTTGTAAAACTTATATGTCATTTATATTAAAGGATAATGTAATACAGGCAAACTCCAAAGTGTTTGTCTTTCTTTTTTTTTCTGTTTGTTTGCTTTGATAGAATAATGCAGTGTGTCAGAACTTTAATTAAGTCTTGCAAATTGACATCTTTGTCATGGTGATAGCTAAAGTAAGAGCAAGTTTTCTGAAGTTCTTTTGTCTCAAGGACCTTTTTCATGCCTAACATTAATAGGTATCTTTTTTGTAGAAAACAAATATATTCTTTTTATACCTGTCATTTATTCAGTAGTAAATAACTGGAAATGGTTACGACTCACTAAAGACATTACAGAAAAACATGTTTGCATTCTTGTCAGCTATATTCCTCATACAGTAGCCAATGATTTCTCCCATTTGTGTCAGTTTTTTTCTTCTGGGTTTAATATTTTTGGAGTGCTATTTTTAAACAAAACAAACAGTACATGATACCTTTCTGTCTCTAGAGGAAAAACCCTCTGAAAAATCAACAATTAGATTTTTTTCCTTTTGGTTCTTGGTTGGATGTCTGCTATTGTGCAGACAGAGACTTCATGCAGAAAACTAAGGACTTGCATTTCAAGAGAGAACAAAGGCATAGTCCTGGCTTGAAAAACTCAACAGGATTTGTATGTACATGGTTCAAATTAGCAAATACAAATGCAGCCTACAGGAAGAGATTCGCGTAACAAATAATAGCAATTATATATTACACAAGGCTTCATACAAGCATATACGCAAACTTCCCATGTCTCAGTCTGTGGTTGTGAAATCTCACATACTAGGGCTTTTCTTTCAAACCAGAAGGAACTTCAAGTCCAGAAGAAAATACCTGAGTCTGGCCCTCCTCTGTAATACCCATGATATGTCCCCTACCAAACTTGCTGCCTACTGTGCTGAACCACAGGCTATTCCTCATAAAATATATTCCTTGCCAACAACCAAGGGCTACGAAGATATCAGGACTTTCCTGATTCCCAGTCTTGCCCAATGAAATAGAATAAGGACATCCTATAACAAGTGACCTAAACAAGATAACAACAAATTCAAAAGGTAAACACACTAAACACACTATTGGTTTTCCATAAATTGTGCAGCCATACCAACAATGCTTGACTGATGGGACCCTGTCCACACACAGCATCTGCAGACACTTCAAAGCAGTGGGAAACCAAATACTTTTAAAATTACTTTTCATATAAATACAGAACAGATGACTCTTCCACTTAAAAAAAAAAACAAGGGAAGAAAAAAAAAGCAAGTAAAGAAGAACAAACACAATCTATAAAGAGCTGGGTGGAAAGAAATAAAAGAAAGTTAAAAGCCTTTGGGCCCAATCCCTCCATTAAATATGAAGATGGTAAATGATCACAACTGTAGGACTCAAACACATAAGGAATAATGCCCTTACCCCTTTCTGCAGGCAAGGGTGTGCCCATCTTTCAGGTGTGAGAATACACCCTCCTAGGGAGCCCAAAACAAAATGTATCCTCATAATCAAGAATTCAAACTAATGGCAACAAGCAATATGAAAATAAAAAGGTGTAGCGACAATTCCTCAGCTGCAAGAATGTGATAAAGGACACAATGTAAAAGTTAGAGACAACAGTATATTTTTTGCCTTCTAAATTAATAATGCCTATGATTCATCACACAACTTAAGAATATGTTTGGACTTTCTTTCTTCTTATTTAAAGAACTTTTCAGATTTAAGGCAAATATTTTCTGTTATTTTTTTATATATAAATGTACAATTTTCTCCTTAGTCATAAATCTTATTAAAATGTCAATTAAAATCCATGTTAGAGATTTTTAAATAAAGAAAACAATCCCTTCTGTTTTTGACTAATTTGAGTAAATAAATTGAAAATTAAAATGATGTCTTGGGAAAATGATGTTTATTTTTGTTGTTGCAGTTTGATGGCAATACTGTGAACTTGTTCTTTTGCATTCGTAGTATCCTTCCCACTTTTTTTTATACATATACACACATATATATATGTGAATCCTCAAGTTTAGGATTTCCAAAAAATGCATATACATTTTTTTGATACCCAACACATATACTGTTAAAGAATTTTATTTTTCTAAACTTGACTACCCTTCATATATGCTTATCTTTAAAGAACAGGAGGGAGCCAACTGGTTTCTCCTAAAGTGCACCAGGTTATGGGTAGTCATTGTATACCTGATTGCTGATGTATAAATGACATTATATCTAATTGCATTTCCAGGAAAGGATCAACTCTTAAATCCTTGGCATCAGTGTGTTGCTCTCATTTCCAGGACTATAGATTTTTTTCAGTTTCCTCCACAAACTGTTTCTCAAAACCTCATAACACAATGTCTGGCAACAGCTCTTTGACCCATAACTTTTTTGGGGGTTTTTTGAGCTGCCAGTGAACCATTGTTATAATCTCTTGCTGCTTATGTTTGTGTTGTTTGTTTTTTTAAAGATAGCTATTTCTACCTCACAGTCATATGTTAAAAAAAATGGCAGAAAGCTGAGCAATTGGGTTTGTTCATAGCAAGCATTAATTTAATTAATCTCTAATATTGTATGCAAAATAACTAGAAAAGGTTACAGACTTTCTGATCCCATGACTACTCTGAAGTGCCATCTAGTGTCACTGAGGGACAGTAACAAAGTTACTGTTCACTAGTGAAAACTGGGAGGAAAGAAGTTTGCGAGGCTTTATCAAAAGAGGCTACACAAATTCTTTGCTGTTTCGGTTTTCTATTTATATTAAGCCACAGTACATGGCTGTGAAATCAATAGCTTTTTTGTACATCTGCAGTCAAATATTCTTGCTTTGAACATGGATATGTTTTTGCTCATCCTCTCTGAATGCACACATTTCTCTGAAGTCAGTTTTGCTTCAGGGACTGGCTTACAGCTGTGCAATTTTTTTTGTCTTCAAAATAGATGGCCTACTTTAGTTGAAAGTAGTTTATTCAACAAAAAGAAAAATAAATTAAGGAGTGTGCTAGCAACATGTTGTACAGCACTGAAGGGGAAATGTGGGCTGTGAGATGTTCAATATTAAGTGCATCATCTTCAAACTGAAGTAGTGAAACTAAAAATAGTTGATACATTTTAGCACGAAATATTACCTTAACAGTGTTCCAGCAGCTCCATCTGCGAAAGAACAAAGTATCTGTGGATGTCCTGAAAAGGCACAAAAATTGTTTAGCTGTTTGGATTGCACTCAACACAAACACTCAAATAGCTAGACTCGTCAATGGCTATATTTTAAGTGACATAAAACAGCCTTTGGCCTCCTGCCCTGCTTCCTGCTCTGGAAGTTCAGGGCTATTAGTGTACTGTGAGTGCCCAAGTATCTGTCTGGATACAGTCACTGCAGAAGGCTGCTTACCCTGCCTGTTAAACTTCATACTTTTCTTTCTGAGATATAAAGACATGGTTTCTTCAAAACAGCTTTGTCAGGCAGCTCCCTTACTCAGTGTGTACATTATGCTGCTTGAAATCTTTGGAGATTACCTCTGTGTGGGTGTCTTAAGTCAGCAGACCAGAAGAATGTTAATGCTCTGTTACTGCCTGCTTGAACTAGGGCTTAAATCTGTAGGAGATAGGATGGACAAGACTATGAAACAATGTATTGTTTTAATAATATACATATATATATCCACACATCTTTTAGATTATAGGAGGGAAATAATAACAAAATTATAACAGTGTGATGAGAAGCAGTGATGGCCATATTTCTGTATCCATGTGTGTCTGCAGCAAGCTATATGGTGAAGAAGCTTTTGGAAAATAGCAATCATTGTAGGCCTTGCATCTGCAAACATTTACCTGCATGAACAATTCCAATATTTTCGGTCAAAGGATCTGAAAGCTGCAGATGGACACTCAATTTTGAAGGGAAATTAAGCAAAAGATGTCATCCACTGTCTAAATGCTAAAGGCAGTCTTTCAACAAACAAACAAAAAAACCCTGTCTAAACCATCTCCATACAGAAAAGTCTCATCCAAAATATTCTCAGGTATTGTCTTTGTCTTACATCCAGATGGAGAGAAGTTGAATATTTGCAAATTATGAGTTCTAGTGATAAATGGCATTATATTTTATTTGCATGCACAAATATGAGTTGGTAGGTTGTGTTGCTCCTGGCATTTGGCAGAATGGGCAGTAGAATATGTACTGCTTTATTATGTATATTCCCAGGATAAGGGATAGAATTTACCCTGAACAATTTTGCTGATGATACAGAACTGGAGGGGCTGGCTGATACATGGCTGTGCTGCCATTCA
>NW_008678789.1:0-2461 GCF_000695815.1 Acanthisitta chloris
GGCCCAGATGTAGGACCTTTCACTTCACTTTGTTGAACGAATATTTTGTTCAGTCAGTATTTGGGGGAACAGAATCTAAACTTTCCCTCATGTATTACCTAAATCTTTTTATTTGGTAGCAGAGAAATGCAATAAGCATTGAACTAAGTCACCAAGTCCTGTCCTTACTGTGCTCAAAAGCCAGAGAGCAATGAAACACGGAAGCATCAGAATGAACCAGGCACTACAAGAGCTATGTGTAAGTAGGAATCAGGCAGTGTGTGAGTTGAAATAGGGTTTTTTTGCAGAAACGCCAAAGAATTTTGTTCCACTTAAGGCACTGGTGTATGAGATCACCTGCATATAGAAAATTTTTTTAGGAGCTTTCATTTCTAGTGGCAGTCTCAGCTCAGGAGATTAACTGATTACTGCAGAGTTGCAAGTGACTTGCTGTATACCTGAGCACAATCTCTCAATGGATTTGGAATAACTCAGTGATCTCAGTTGCAGCAATATAAAGACACCTGCTTGAAACTTTTAAATCCAGGGAAGATATTTAGAGATTGTGTGCAAGAACCAAATAAGAACAAGGTGTCACCATCAGAACCTTCTTTGGTCCTTTCTTGTCTTCTTCTTGTCCATTCTTGATTCTGAGGTCTGGAAAACATGTCATATGAGGAACAGCTAAGGGAGACAGATTTTTTTAGCCTGGAGAAGAGGCTCAGGGGTGACCTCCTGGCTCTCTGCAACTCCTGCCAGGGCTGGAGAGAGGTGTGGGATGTGTGTCCTGCCAGGGCTGAGGGAGAGGAGAGAGGGAATGGCCTTGAGCTGAGCCAGGGCAGAGTCAGATTGGGTGTGAAGAGAAATGCTTTCCTACCTAAAGGGGAGCTACAAGAAAGATGGATAGGGATTTTTACCTAAAGGGGGGCTACAAGAAAGATGGATAGGGATTTTTTGCAAGAACAGGTAGTGGTAGGACAAATAGTAATTTCTTCAAAATGAAATTGTGTAGATTGATACTACATATTAAGAAATTTTTTAGTATAGGGATGATGAGGCTGGAACAGGAACAGCTTTCCAGAGAAGCTGTGGATTCCCCAGCCCTAAAAGTTTTTAAGGCCAGGTTGGATGGGGCTTTGAGCTACCTGGTCTTGTAGGGAGGTGTCCCTGCCCATGGCAGGAGGGTTAGAACTAGATGGTCTCTAAGGTCCCTTCCAACCCAGCTAAACCTGTGGTTCTACTGTGACTGGACCTGCTGACTGTAATTAAAGAGGATGTTAGAAAAAGCAACATGTGGTAGCTGAAAAACAACCCTTGTAAACAGAGCCTTTAGGGACTCAATTTGTTCAGCTAATCATAGTGGAGGGTAAAAGGTGATTTGATTGCCATGCAGAGATACTTACTGCTACTTTAAAATGAAATCTGATCATGGGAAGAATGGAAAACTTTCAGCCTTACAGACAAAAACATTACAAGATATGCACATTCAACCTTGAAACAGAGACAGTAAATGTAATTAACAATTTATCAGGAAAGACAATAGACACACTCTGGCTCTGAGCCTGTAAAATGAGATTAGATATCTTTCTGGAAAACATGCTCTGAGTCAGCATCTGAGAAAATTATATACATTGTAAACCAAGTGATCATAATGGTCTGCACATAAAGTCTGTGCATCTATTTGTCAAATGAGGAGCACTGGCAAAGGAAAATGAGGGTAACCTGCCAGAATTTAGTCCTATTTTCCTCCCTTGTACTGGGTAAGTGTGTCTGAAATGATGTGGCAGAACTCCTCCAGCCAGCTGAAGGATCCCTGGGTTTGCTAAGACAAGGAAAATAACCTGCTCACAGCAGCAGAGAAAGCAAGAATGTTCTCAGTACCAAGAGTGCCCTAGGCCAGATGACATGTTGAAAGGAAATGGGGCTTGACTTACTGAAGAGGGTTGGTGAAAAGATGACTTCACAGGTGAGTAGTTCTGCCTGAAAATGACCCTAGAACTCTCTGATGGAGACTTCTATAAATGATGTAATCTGACCTGAGTGGATCAATGAGCTCTTTCTGGGTATTACCTGGCTAGCAATGTCAGTGCTATTGCAATACCAATCGGCACAGAGAGCCTTTGAAATTAATTAGTATGTATATACTAGGCATGCAAGTAGATAAATGCACTGAATCATGGCATAACAGAATCCCAGAATCAGTCAGGTTGGAAGGGACCACAATAGGTCATCTGGTCCAACCTCCTACTCCAGCAGGGCCAGCCCAGAGCTCATGGCTCAGGGTTGTGTCCAGAGGGTTCTGGAATATCTCCAGTGAGGAGAATCCACGACCTCTCTGGGCAATCTGTTCAGTTCTCAGGGACTGCACAGGAAAGAAGTTTTTACTCAGATTCAGGTGGAACTTGCTGTGCATAAGTTTCTATCTCTTGTTTTGCAGCACTGAGCAGAGTCTGATCATCCTCTTGGCACTTCCCATTCATGG
>NW_008678789.1:2663-18072 GCF_000695815.1 Acanthisitta chloris
CCAGCACCCCCAGGACACACTGTGACCCATGGACAGCCTGTTGTCCACCAGCACCCCCAGGACACACTGTGACCCATGGACAGCCTGTTGTCCACCAGCACCCCCAGGACACACTGTGACCCATGGACAGCCTGTTGTCCACCAGCACCCCCAGGACACACTGTGACCCATGGACAGCCTGTTGTCCACCAGCACCCCCAGGACACACTGTGACCCATGGACAGCCTGTTGTCCACCAGCACCCCCAGGACACACTGTGACCCATGGACAGCCTGTTGTCCACCAGCACCCCCAGGTCCATCTCCTTGGAGCTGCTCTCCAGCAGGTCAGTGCCAACCTGTACTGGCTCAGGAAACAGGTTGCAAACAAGGCAATAAAAAATTAACTGAGATAAAAGCAATTTTATTCAAAATGAAACTAAGGTAAATCAAATTAAATAAAGTACTCAAGGATATAGTGTGGTACAAGATAAAAGGCTATTATATAAACTATCTGAAAAACGAATTAAGGCAAAAACACTCATAAACCAAATTACTGCTGAGAAAGCATTTAAAGCATATTACTTTGACTCCTTTGGGTTTGTTTTTTTTCCCCACCAAACGGTCATATTAATTAGCATGAACTTCCTTAAGAAGTAAACACATTCTCCAAAGATAACTTGCAAGTGTGGCCAGCAGCTCTTAGGAGTCATTTGGTAAAAGGCTGAACAACCCTCTGAGAACTTCAGCAGCAGAACAGCTTGTCAAAATAAAACCTTAAGCAGATGGTTCTAAATCACTGGAACTCTCCTGCATATGCTGAATGCATGAGCAGTTCTATGAATAAGAGAGAGCTGTCCACAAACACGGAGGGAAATAGCAGATGTGCCAGGCTGATGTTACCTGATCTCTATCATGTGGAATCCTATCGCTGTCATCAGTGCTGCCTCTTGCCTGCTGGAGAAAGTGACTAAAAAAAGTCTGTTGGTGAAGATATTCATAAGAAATGTGGTGCTTTTTAATGCTTTACCTTTGCCTGTTGCTGAGAAAAAGGGAGACTTGCTCTGGCACAGAGAGAAGGCAACTGCAGTTGAAGTTCCAAAGGAGGTTTCTAAAGCTCTGAATCTCCAGTTGTCAACATGAAGTGCCTGAGTAATGTCTGTTACTTTACCAAATGCATTTCACTTTCTCAAAAAAAAACCAACCCAAGCAAGTCTTAGTCACAGTGATTCTTTCTGATGAATCTCAGCTTTCCATGTCCCTGTAGGGTCTTACTCCAATGTAATGTTCTGAGACACAATTGCCTTCTTGTTCAACCTTTATTTAGCATCTCACTCTCTAGAGCCTTGGCGACCTCAGAGAAAGGAAACTGAATTTGGTTCCTACTCCCAGTGCTGTTCCTTTGTTTTCCAGCCAGCTATTTAGAATAAAAATTGCAGCAGAACTCCTTCTTTCTGTGATAAGTGCTGCAGCCCTTGACCTCCAGAGCTCTGGTTCCTGAGGGAGAAATAAGGACCTCACACCAACAACAAGATTTGTTGTTGATAAGTACTATAATATTGTAAACTGAAGTAGAAAATAGAGCCTTTAGCTGCTGATCTTTCATTTTCTACCTAAATAGGGATCAGACCTTCCAGCATGAAGATATTTTTCCCCAAATGTGAATTAATTGTATCTGCAACCTCCAGTGTTTGGTACTGGTGGAAGATGCAGGAATCCTTCCACTGCATTATTGACTTCCATGTAGGATGGTACAAGACCTGGTGCTCCTAGAAGCTGTTCTGGTTTGAATTATAACCTTAAAACTGCTGATAGTGAATTTTCCAGAATTTTCCACAACTTCATCTGCATGAAAAATATGTATGATACTACATGTATTATCTGTAATGATACTATCTCATGATATAATACCCTAATGATGCTACATGGGCTGTAATGATGCTCTGCTCTCTGTGTGACTCTGTGTATTATCTGGAGGATATGGGTGATGCTGGAGGATATGATTTAAGGATCTGGGTTAGGGTTTAGGGGTTCCAGCAGTGACAGGTTAATGGTTGGACTTGCTGATCTTAGAGGTCTCTTCCAACCTTGATGGTTCTATGATCTGTAAAGTACAAGAATAGGACAAACCCTATATTTTCAGTATGAACAAAGAACAAATATAAAATGAAGTATTCTCTGATATTTCTAGCTGATACAATCTTACTTCTGTTCAAAGCCTGAGCCTATGCAAACTGAGAAATACAATTACTTTGGCTACACTTACCCGAGAGTTTTGCTGCAATACCCTTCCAAGCAATTTGAACTTGACTTATTATTCCAGAAAACAGGAAAGGCAGAGAGAAGAGGACAAGTGAATGTGCAGCAACTGAGAGTTTCAAGGGAATTGTTCTGTGAGTTCACAGTCACAGATTTTAAGGCTGGATGTGACTGCAGGTGTTGTAGTCTAACTTCTTTCATAATTGAGGCAACATATTGTTCTTGTTGCTCTTTAGTGTGTTCAGAAACTGTTGCTTAACTAAAATATATTTCCTAAAGCCTTTTGCCAGGAGGTTGAGGCATTACCCTGTTCTGCAGTGAATTGGATTCTACTTGTTTGACTAAAACCTATTTTTCTTCTGAGGGTGTCTCTGCTTCTCCTCTAATAACTGTTGAATTTACTGGCTACTGGAAGCTAATTTTGTCTGGAGGGGGAAGCTCTCAAAGATATTAACATTAAAGCTGGCCTCTGGGTAGAGGAAGGAGGAGCTGTTAATATTTCTGCTGAAGGAAAGGTTGCAACATAAGCTCAACTCTTTAGGATGAGGGACAGGTCATATTCATCAAACTACAGTGGCCCAGGCTGCCCTGCAGTCCATTACAACTAACTTTGTCCATCTCTGCAATAGTCCCCGAAGGGATCCATTTAGAGTGAACATGAACTAAATGAAACATGCTTAATCATTCTTTCAGACTCCATAAGGAAACACTTGTCTCACAGAATTGTAGAATCACAGAATCAATAAGGTTGGAAGGGACCACAGTGGGTCATCTGGTCCAACCTCCCTGCTTAAGCATCCTAGAGCACATTGCACATCATCCTGATGGTTGTTGAATACCTCCAATGAGGGAGACTCTGTGAGCTCTCTGGGCTATCCGTTCCACTATGTGGTTAGTCACACAGGAAAGTTCTTCCTCATCTTCAGGTGGAAGTTCCTGGGCATTGGTTTTTACCCATTGCTTCTTGTCCAGCTGCTTGGCACCAACTAGAAGAACCTGGCTTCTTCTTCTTGACCCCCTTCCTTCATACTCTTATATACGTTGTTCCTCTCTCAGTTGTCTTTGATTGAGACTGAACAGCCCCAACTCCCTCAGCCTTTTCTCATCCCTGAGGTGCTCCAGTCCCTTCAGCATCTTCCTCACCCTCCCCTGGACCTGCTCCAGGAGCTCCATGTCCCTCTGGCCCTGAGGATCCAGAACTGGACACAACACTCCAGATGTGCCTCCCCAGGGCTGAGCAGAGGGACAGGATCAGCTCCCTGAGCTGCTGGCAATGCTCTTCCCAATCCATCCCAGGATTCCTTTGGCCTTTTTGGCCATAAGGACACACTGTTGGCTGGTGGATCTCCTTGGTTTTTTCCTGTGCAAGCCCTGACTGTTAAAGGAAGGCAGAGACACACAAGTTAGGTGAACTGAATATCCCTCTGGAGATGTCTCAGGGGACTTGCTTCCTTCTGTCAGCAGTATAAGGAACACAGGAGTTCACAGCACCTGAATTTCCCTCTCTTTCTGCTTCGCAGTGTTATCTTTTCAATGAAGTAAACTTGGCACATGAATTAAATGCATTAAATTTCACCCCAAGGAACCCACTCAGGAGAGGGATGCTATGGAAGCTGCAGAAAAAAAGTTTCAATCAAGCCTTGCATTTTTTAAATATCAGAGGTATCAACATGGAGGATAGAGAAAAATCTGGTTTCTTTCCCAGTAAATTAATAATTCCCTTTTTAAATCAGGAGAACTACGGAGACTTTTGGGGTGATGTTTGAGAAGTGTTACACAAAAACAATTCTTCTGCTTCTGTATCTTTCCTGACTTAATTGCAACACTAATTCATTAGTCGGTATCTGTTCAGTGTTTTGAAAATGTGGCTGGATATATTGGACAAAAAGCAGTATTCATCTGCAATTCTATGTGAATGAAGACTACACTAATGTAAATTTATGGTAAATTTTCCACTTACTGATGAATCTCATTATCCAGAATGCTACTGCTATAAAATACCTTTTCCTGGATATCACGAAGATTATGCCAGTTAGACAGAAAAGACTGAATTGACATATGCTGAGTAGAATTTTCCATTTTTTAGGTTTTTTTGTAGATGAATATTCAGATTTGGATGGAACATTTTTTTTTTAGATGAATATTCAGATTTGGATGGAACCAGCTACTCCCACGGCAGCAGAGTTGTGCCTCAGGGTTAAATCCAATCTTCTCTGCTTAAGGTTCAGCCAACACCACCTGGTGAAGTCTGGGAGCTCTAGGGCTAGGTTCTGTCAGTCTGATACATATTTGATTTGCTAGTTAAGGAATGAGAAGTAGATACTACTTGGAGAAGTGGGAGGCAATCTTTGCTACAGAAACTCCTCAAGTTTGTCTTTCAAACTGTGTTTTCATCATGTAGCAATAACCTCCTTTTAGGTGAAGAGGGAATGAATGCTCAGGAAAACATCTTCAATATTTGTCCAGTAGATATGTCTGTCAGTTTTGAAAAATCTTTCATCCCTGTACTGTGTGAGCCCACAGCTATGTCTATATGTACCCTTAATCCTTGCATTGAAAAGGTGACCAACAAGCTTTGTCTGTTGGAAGTGGTAAGAACTCAGTGGCAAGGAATGGGGCTTTGTGCTCATCTCAGCTTCTCTTCAGTCCCACAACAAAAAAAGCATAAATATTTATAGACCATACTATTTTATAAAAAAATTGTGTGAATGTTTACATTTTCAGATTGGATTTGTCTTCTCAGAATCTAGGTGGAGCACAGTTCTGTGGGCTGAGTTCCTGCACATTTTGTGCCATTTTAATTCACAAAATCAGTGCACTGGTGTGCTGGTTTGGCTGGGGCAGAGCTAACTTTCTTCACACTGTCTGGTATGGTCTGGGTTTTGGGTTTGTGCTGAGCATAGAGTTGATAATGCAGAGATGTGTTTGTTGTTGCTGAGCAGAGCTGACCCAGAGCCAAGGCCTTTGCTGCTTCCCACACTGCCACATGGCAAGGGAGTTGGGGCTGCATGGGAGGTTGGGAGGAGACACAGCTGGGACAGGTGACCCAACCTGACCCAAGGGATATTCCACACCATAGCACATCATGCTCAGGGTGTGCAGTGGGAGGAAGGAGGAGGAAGGGGAGGATGTTTGGAGTGATGGTGTTTGTCTCCCCAAGGAACCATCCCAGGTGATGGTCCCTGCTCTCCTGGAGGTGCTGAACACCTCCTGCCCGTGGGGAGCAGGGAATGAATTCCTTGGTTTGCTTTGCTTGTGTCTGTGGCTTTTGCTTTCCCTATTAAACTGTCTTTATGACAGTGTGTGAGTGAGTGAGTGAGTGAGTGAGTGAGTGAGTGAGTGAGTGAGTGAGTGGCTGCTTTGGGTTTGGCTGCTGCCTAGGGTTAAACCATGACAATTGGGAGAAGCATTTCTAGTGTCCTTATCCTGTCCTGGTGCTGACCTGTCAGGAAAATCAGTAAATGAAGCAAATGCAACCCTGCCTATGCACTGCTTTTTCAACTGGTTCTCTGACTGTCAATACTGTTTCAGTATGTACTATATTGTGAATATATGAACCTAGATAAATGAAAGATCCACAGAGTCTTCTAGGCTCAGAAGAAAAGTGAATAAGGCTGGCAGGCAATTGGACAAAATAACTGAAGACATCAGGAGGATGCAGTGCAGCATTTGCTCTCCATTTCCTCCCTCCCCTTCTTGCCCCTTCTCCTTTCAAGGACATGGATTCTCCTACCAGCTAACAGTGTCATGGTCACCTTAGCTTTTTGGCTTGATAATTCTTTACATAGACCATGCAATGCTTGGACCAAAGGAAACAGGAAGGGCTGAGAGTGTGTCTGCACTGGAAGAGGTATGCTCTGGAAAGCAGGTGAAGTTAAAATTGATTCCTTTCAAGAAAGAAAACTATAGTCACTCATACTTTGGCTGGTAGTCTTAGTCATTGAAACCTTGAACTGGTGAGGGTCCTGCTCTGTCATCCTCTGGCAGAAAGTAGCAGGAACTGCTCTGTTTGTCAGACAGGCACTTGTTTGGACCCACTCATAGACTTTAAATCCTCAAGAAGGCAGAGGAAAAGATGATATATCTGGACTTTCTAACAACCCTTACACATGAGGATCTAAATGCTTCAGATGAGAAACCTCTGGCCTTTCCCAGAACAGAACCAAAACACTCAGCTAACATGAGCTGCCCAGGGAAGTGGTTGCATCACCATCCCTGAAGGAATTTAACATGTGTAGATGTGGCACTTAGGGACTTGGCAGTGCTGGGCCAATGGTTGAACTCAATGAGCTCAAAGGTCTTTTGGTCTTTTCCACTATAACGATACTATACCTTTTTTGTGTGTGTGGATCTGATCTTTCTTGCTGGGAGATTTAGGGCTGATATCACCATACCCTACCCAACATTAATCAGGTAGTAATGTCTTTCAGATGTTAATGAACTGTGAGGGATGAAAGGGTGTTTGATGTTTCCTGTTATTTATCTTTCCCTTTTTCCACAGATCTGTCCTATGCTTATCGACGTGGCACCTGGGCATTAACTTCAAGTATTCTGATCCATCCACTCACATCTGATATTTCTGTTTTGAAGTAGTTCTGCACATTGATTTGCATGTTGTGCACGGCCAAAGGCATGGCTGCTTGAGATGACAAATGAACACACTGATTTCTTATGATCCAAAATGGATTGAAGCCCTCAGCCCTCTAAGCTTGATTTTTGCCAGCTAGAACACTGCATGGCACAATGCTGAAAGTGGTTTCTTGACTATGACAGCTGCAAAAGAATTGCTCAAGAGCTAGACAAATTTTTTCTTTGGGTAATGCTTTTCTTCCAAATATATGAGTTCTGAGCAACAGATCTATGTTGTCTTTAAAAGAATTTGGATAGATTAGGCAAGCAGGTATTTGGTTGGAACATTAAGGTTCTTGTTCTTGCTTCTGAGATGGTAGATAGTAAGGAAAAGATTCTCTAAATTTAGCACTCAACAAAATGCTGACTTTGAATCCTAGAATTGCAGACTCCTCAGTCTGCCCCCAAAGAATGCCATGGCCTTTGCTGTAACTGGGAGGAAAGAGCTGATGGGGCACCTTTGTGGGCATTCAGTTGTCATTTCCTACAGAGCACAGATGAAGCAATAACAGCAGAGAATCACTACTTGCAAAGAGATACTTCTGGGGATTGCTAGGTAAGTGTGGGTGTTTAGATCAGATGAAGAAGTCAAGCAAACAAGAACACAGGAGCCCCAGGAACAGTTGGGAGTAAATCTAAACATGTATTTTAGAAAGCTGCAGGTGGCCTTGGTGAGCAGGTGGAAAAATTATTGCTGTGCAGCCAAAATGTCTGTTATGAGCAAATAGGGAAGGGTTTGATCTTATTCTATGTGCATGAAGGAGAAATAACAGAGTCTATTTAACCAGATGGAAAAATCTACTCCTAAAATTAAAAAAAGGGGAAAAATCCAAACATACAGCACAGATCGTAAGTGTATGACTTGAACAAGGCTTGGGATATAAAATAACTTAGGGAAATATACCCATCAAGCTTCCAAATAATAGACAGGCTTGTTTTTAACTGTTAAAGGTCCTTTATATAAAAGCTTTTGCTGTCCTATATATTTGACCTATTCTATTTTTGAGTTTCTGGTAATTTCCCTTTTGGGTTTGTTTATTTCTGCTTTGCTACTCATCTCTAGAGTAAAAGGTGTCACTTATCAGCTAACATACTGTTGTTAAAATAATTGGGACCTCTGCAGCAAATATTGTGAGTGATCCCAGGTGCTCTTTTCCCCTCATCCTTTTTGGGAGATGTGAGATGTAATCACATACAACCTGGTCTAGTGGGAGGTGTAGGGACTCAATGATCTCTAAGGTCCATTCCAACCCCTTAACAATCTATGAGTCTATGCAATCTGTGCACAACTCTTGCACTTGTAACCTTTTCTTCAATAGAAAGCCACTCCAGAAAACAGAATGTGTACTTCAAGGCCTTGCAGCATAATTCCCAAGAGGCAGCCTCCTTAGAAAATGGGAATCTCTTAAGCAGTACCTCAATAGCTAAATGTTTCCTTGGGAAAAAAAAGGGACCTGAAGAAAGAACAACATCAGAAGACTGGATTTTGCTTGTATACAATGCAGGTTTTATATTAACTTGAGAAGTAAATACTTTTCTTCTGGTAAAAAGAAATAAGTTGCCATTTAGAAAGTCTGTTTTTCTGCACTGGGAGAATTTGTATCCTGAGACCCTGAGCTATTTCCACTCTGCATGCAAGACAAACAATTTTGAGCCTCACCAACAAATATTATTGAAATACCAAGCTCTCATATGCCTAGACTTTTTCAAATGACTTCTGTGGTCTCTTTCCTCCTCTGGAATAAATGTACATAACAAATCTGATGTTTCCTCTCGATGGAGAAAAACTTGCTACTACTTTTCTACACTCTACAGCTTCACACATAATGGCATCTTTGTTTCTGTGACCCACTCCATCAGGAGCCTTAGTATTAGGCAGTGCAAATTTTATCTAACCTCTCTAGAGTATTAAAACTAAGAGCACGACTGTCGTTGTAATATCAAACAACAGGCAAGTCACCAGTCACAGAATTCATCAGGAGAAGAGCAAACAGGGAAAAATCCCAGATTCATCCCTTTTAAGGATTCCCAAGACTAAAGAATGCAAATACAACCATTTAGAAAGAGAACACCCTAACACTAGCCCAATTTGCAAACAAAATTAATCATTAAAATGGGAAACTAAATGCAGTATAATTACAAGACCCAAGACACTGATATGTGTGCACTGATATGCCTTTACCAGACATCCCCAATGGATGAGTATGACAAATTATTCACTCTAAGAGTAGCCTTTGATGAAAGTATTTCATGTTTATCTGATGACTGTGCTTTACCATCTGAAAGAACTCCTTTTTCTCAGCATCACTTCTTCCCTGGTTGCACAGTCTCAGGATTTAGGAAGTTGTGCAACACCTTGTCTTTTAGAAGCATAAAACCCCCATAAAAACAACAACAGCAAAACACTGAACAGCAAAAGACATCCAGAAGCTGCTGACTAGTAGATTATTCATCTTGGTTCTGTAAATCCAAGCTTCAAGTTCTCTTCTGACTATTTGCAGACAGAGATTTCAATCTCACAGGGCAGAAGAAGGACTGAGCTATCAGTCTGTTGTCTATTCAATCTAGGATACATGATTAAATATTAATTTGACCATAGTATTAGATTCACTTCTTCTCTGCACATTCTCTGAATCTATGTCTATCTCAGCAAATTAAACTGAGGGGAACTGAATTTTGGCACTGTCTACCCAATAATAGTTGCTTTCTATTCCCAAATGAAATATTGTTTGATAACAGTGACTGTAATAATACTGTATCTGTTCCTGGAAAGTGTATGACTCAAGAGTGTTGATGCTTTCTCCTTTGCTTATGTTTTTTGCATCAGGTTTGGCTACTTTTCTGGCAGATTCTTGAGGCAGAAAGTCAGAAGACCTAGATTACATCTTTATTACAGAAATGGAAAGGCAGACTGTGGATGTTCTTTATCTAGACTTTAGTATAGACATTGACACCAGATCCCACAGCATTTCCCTGGAAAAAATAGCAGCTCATGACCTGGACAGGTTCATTGTTCATTGGGTAAAAATCTGGCTGGATGGCTGAGCCCAGAGAGTGGTGGTGAAGGGAGTTCCATCCAGCTGGTGTCAGGCCACGCGTGGTGTTCCCCAGGGCTCAGAATTTGGGTCAGTCCTGTTTAATATCTATCTTATCAATATCATAGAATTTTAGGGGTTGGAATGGACCTTACAGATCATCCAGTCCCAATACACCTCCCACTAGAGCAGGTTGCTCAAGGCTCATCCAACCTGGCTGTGAACACTGCCAGGGTTGGGGCAGCCACAGCCTCCCTGGGCAACCTGTTCCATACAGTCATATAGACAGATGGTAACTAAAAAACAAACTATATTAGAAAAGGTTTAACATTAAGTACAACAGATGTTTCCAACACATTCATGTGAGGCTCAAAGCACTCACTAACTAATTAACTGTATTGTTTTCCACTTAATTTTGAAAACCACACAATGCATTAGTGTCTATATTTCATTTTAGACATTTTCTAATCTACATAGCTTTGCTTGATAAGGCTGTGATGACAGCAAACTTGACAAAGTTATTTTCTTTCTTATTTAGGTTCATTAAATGAAGAGACTGTTCCATTGCAGAACAAGTGTGGCAGCATTTTGCCAGGATTATCTTACAGTCAAAATCCATACCATGAAGAAGTAGAAAGTAGTTTAAGCACTTATTAACAAGACTTTCTTCTCTATTCAGCTCTTCTGCCACACACCTTTTTCTCCTACCCAAGCCTAGATTTAACAGACTTTTAAAGTGGAGCAGCTGGCATTTTCCTGGGTTGCCTTCCTTCCAGCCTGGCAGCAGGTTGGAGGCAGAGCAGCTATGCAGGTCATGCAGGTCCAGTGCTCCTGTGGAAGAGCTCCATGTTCTGTGCATGCACAAAGGGACTGCTCTTCTAGGAAGTGACAGATTTCCTGCACCTGTGCATTAGATCCAGTCGTTTCACCAGGCTGGGGCTGTGCCAAGCTCTTCTTTCTCTGAAACAAGCTCTGCTCTTTCTAAAACTGACTGTCCTAGTCATATGCTTCCCACAAGGCTCTCACTGCTATACAACTGCTGATTTTTTTGGTTAATTAGTAAGAATCTGTGTGACACTCTGGTTCAGGATTTAGTGCAGACAATCTGTGCAGAGCTCTAACATTTTCCTTTTTTGCCATTCCCTTCCTAAAAATGTTAGTTGAAAAAGAGCCAAAATTTCATCTTGAACAATGACATGTAAGCCCATTTCTTCCCTGTCAGGGTGTTCAGGCATTGGAATAGATTGCCCAGGGAGGTGGTGCAGTCACCATCCCTGGAGGTGTTTCACAGGTGTCTGATGTGGCACTGGAGGATCTGGGTTAGGGTTTAGTGGTTCCAGCAGTGACAGGTTAATGGTTGGACCTGATGATCTTTGAGGTCTCCTCTCCTCCAACCGGTTCTATGTTTCTACATTCATATCTTGGTTTCTCTGGAATTGTAATGTAGTCTTGACCAAAAAAAAGCAAAACAAAACAAAAAATCAAACAAAAATACAAAACAAAAACAAAAACAAAAAAAAACAACAACAACCAAAAAAACCCAAACCAGAAAAATGCATTCAGGTATATTGAATTAACAATGACATCTCACAGTTTTTCACTTGTGAAACCCAGGATCATTCAGAAATATTTGAAAGTCATTCCAGGTATTCCAGGTAGGTCTCACCAGGGTTGAGCTCACACTGCAGCTCATGGAGAGTTTCTCATCCACCATCACTCTGAAGTCTTTCTCCTCACTGCTGCTCTCAATGACTTCCCCACCCAACCTGGAGCTGTGCCTGGGATTGCCATGACCCAGATGTAGGACCTTTTAAATTGTCTTTTCCCCTTTTTTCAAACTTCAGGTTTCACTTATGCATTTTCTAGGTAGCTCTGCTGCAAAGAAAATAGTCATTTCTGACAGAGGTTTATGCATGTAGCTTAAGACAAGATACAGTGAAATGGTTGTGCCAGGGACTGGAGGAGGCAAAGTAGAGTTATTAATATACATAGCTTATTAGCACCTCATTTAGATCAACTATAAGCCTGAACTACGGCCTTAAGTCAATTCAATGATTTCCATTAACTTCAAAGAGCACCAAACGAAGTCCTAAGTGACAGGTTCAAGTAGCTCTCAAAAGTATATCAATAAAAAGGAACATGAATGGTATTATATACTTTTTGCTGACCTCCTGCCTAGACATTTCTACATTAAAAGGCTGATAATATCTAGTAATATCATCCTTGGCTCTGACGTATTTTACTATTTAATTACTGCATATTCTTTCTTAATACAGAAGTTCATGTCATAGTTGTTATTTTTACTCAGGTCCCTTTTGTACTGAACAGCCAAACAGCATGGCTGAAAGCAACTGGCATGATCTCCTGAAAACTGGTCTTGTTCTACAGATGTGCAATCACAGCCCAGAAACCAATGGAATCCTGGGCTGAGCCACAGGAGTGTGGGCAGCAGGGCAAGGGAGGGGATTCTGCCCCTCTGCTCTGCTCTGGGAGACACACCTGGAATACTGCACACAGCTCTGGTGTCCTCAGCATCAGAAGGACATGGAACTGTGGGAGCAAGTGCAGAGGAGGCCACAGAGCTGCTCAGAGCACTGGAGCATCTCCCTGTGAGGACAGGCTGAGGGAGTTGGGGCTGTTCAGCCTGGAGAAGAGAAGGTTGTGTGGAGACCTCAGAGCACCTTCCAGGAGCTGAAGGAGCTCCAGGGAAGCTGGAGAGGAACTCTGTGAGGAGCTGCAGTGACAGGACAACAACCCTCACAGGGAAAAGCTTCCTAATATCTAACCTAAATTTCCTCTCCTTCAATTTGTACCCATTGTCCCTTGTCCTGTCCCTGCAGCTCCTAACACAGATCCCTCTGCAGCTTCCCTGGAGCCCCTTCAGCTCCTGGAAGGTGCTCTGAGGTCTCCACACAACCTTCTCTTCTCCAGGCTGAACAGCCCCAACTCCCTCAGCCTGTCCTCACAGGGAGATGCTCCAGTCTATGCATGTTTTGACAAAGGTTCTGGGGAATGCAGAATGCTAATCTTGCTGCTGAAAACAAGAATTGCCTCCTCCTGTCCTATGAAGCTCCTATTTTCTGCCAGAATTGTGCATGATGTGTTGCTGCCCACATATTTTTTGTTGGAAGAAGTCAGAGGGCCAGCAGTGTTACAGAGAGAAGTGTGTTGCTGCTGCTGCTGCTGTGGAATAGCCTCTGATGCTGGTCAGTGTTTGAGCAGCACATATGAGGCCTTTGAAATTAATTTTAGTTGTTGGATATGACCATGCTATAGAGATTTTGATGTCAAGGGAAATAATCCAGAAAACAAAGGATCTGTGATTTAAATGTTTATGGAGCTGAACACAGACACTCTCAAGAATAATATTAAGACATGAATACTTCTAAACATGTGTGCCTGTACTCCTGTGCATGTGCATCACAGAGGACAAAAAGATCCAGTGAAGTTTTCAGCCATGCTGTCACTCTATCAGGATTCCTCCCCCCAAATCGAGTTGTCTCTCTCAGTGGGAGCTGCCACTTTCATGAAGTTCTGCAGCAGAGCTCTGCTTTGATGATGAAAGGAGGAACGAAAAGATTTACTTCACCATCCGGAATGAGGAAGAATCAGAAAGTCTAAACATTTTTCTATGGTAAATTCTGTAGTTGTAAACATTTTTTTGGTTAATTGATCAGGTTATTTTTGGTTAAGGAACTTACCTTTCAGCAATGAACTGTCTGACTGCTAATGCTTCCTAGAGCTTAGACAGTCGTTTCTGACTTACTGTGATTAGCTTTTACCAGAGCTAAGACAGTCCTTTCTGACTTACTGTGATTAGCTTTTACTTTCCCAATTTTTAAAAGAATAATATCATTTCCTGAGTTAATATCTTACCTAGAATACCTCCTTAGCCTAGTGGGATTGAACATTATCCCTGCTAATGCTGGATATATTCTTTTTTTTCTCTGCTGGCCCTTGCAGAGGGCATCTCTTCATAACTGTCTCACTTTCTGGGTTATACATTGCTCACGTACAAACATCCCTGCCCAGGAATGCAGAAAAAAGACCTCCCTGAAGGCCAACAACAAACAGCAGGATGCCTTCATCCTTCCCTGAAACAGCCAAGCAAGGTAGAGATGAGTCCCTGCTGTGGAATTCCAGGGCTCAGTGGTACATATTTGACACAAAATGAGGTCACTGAAGAGGTGCAGTGCAGGTTCCCTTTCCCAGTGTACAGTGGAGTCTTTGAGCAGGATGGAAATGCACTTCACCTTTCCATTATTTTTTAAGCCCATGTTGTCCCTGAGTCTTTGGCTACTGTGATTTTTAAATAGCTAATGTCAGTTGCTTTAGAAATCTCTGTAAAGCATTAGGTGTGAGACTATTTCACTCTGACACTTGAATCCACTGGATATGCTCAGTCCTGAGAACCAGTCAGCTGGAGTCATGAATTCATGCATAACCAACTGCCTAACTGAGCTTACAAAGAACATTTTTTTCCTTAAGACTGTCCTAAAAGTTATGTTCAATCTTTGTTTTGTGCTATTACAGAGCAAGACTACATGTATGATTTATGCAGCTTGATATCAAGCTTGTTAGAAATTTATTAGCATCGAGGAATACATTTCAACACCTACCAGAGTTTCACTTAATTTTGAGACTGATCAAAGGCTATAGGCCAGAACTCTTCATCCTTTGAACAGTATTGCCCCTTGACGTCAAAGTCTCTGCAAGATTCAACATGTAGTTCTTCCTGCACATTCTTCTGGACTTCAATTTTCTTTCCCTGACAGCTCCACTGAAGAAACAAGTGATTTAGTCCTTTAGCTTCTGGTCACGAAGTGCTCCCTGAGACACACCAGAAACTGGAGGATGAGTTGAACCTGATTCCTCTGTGATTCTCCTCCTGCAAGGGCATCTCTCTGGCACTGCTTCCCAACATACATAACTTCCCCATAGGCTCCACACCTTGTGCTGCTTTACATGAGCAGATTTTTTTTCCTGTTGTTCTGTTGGATCGATATAAGATAATTTCATTAAATGCTCTCTGCCTCTGTAAGATTAAAAACAAGGGTTACTTGGTATTCACAGGCTTGTTTAATGAGTTTTGAAACATCTGTTGCATTGTTACTGAGCTCTGAACCTGGTCCCAGCAGCCCAGGATGATCAGGGCAAGTTCTCCATCTGAAAAGATGAGAGTTAGGTATCTTGCTGTTACTACTTAAGACAAAAAAAGGCAGTCCTTGAGTTTCTTATCTTCTTATGAGTTTGAATACTGTATAAATAAGAGTAACTGAACAATAAAAACCAAGTCAGACTCTTGGCAACAG
The DNA here is from genome assembly GCF_000695815.1 of Acanthisitta chloris. Lineage (NCBI taxonomy): Eukaryota > Metazoa > Chordata > Aves > Passeriformes > Acanthisittidae > Acanthisitta > Acanthisitta chloris. The sequence goes on from NW_008678789.1 coordinate 17,877, forward strand.
TGAACTAGAGGCTTTTGTTGTAATCCACATCACATACCTTAAATGTAGGATGGAGTAATGAAAGCCTCCCAGTGTGAAAAATAGAAGCACATCGGGTTTGAATTATTTAAATGCAGTTTGGTCAAAGCCATTGGAAATGCAGCAGGGAAATGATTCTTCATTAATGATGTGTTGTGGTTTAACCCCAACTGGCAAC
>NW_008678790.1:0-21645 GCF_000695815.1 Acanthisitta chloris
GGGGAACACCACTAGTGAGCGGCACCAGCTGGATATGTCTCCGTTCACCACCACTCTCTGGGCCATCCAGCCAGTTCTTAACCCAGCAGAGAGTGCCCCTGTCCAAGCCATGGACTGCAGCTTTTTCAGGAGAATCCTATGGGAGCTGGGGTCAAAGGCTTTGCTGAAGTCCAGGTAGACTACATCCACAGCCTTCCCCTCATCCACCAGATGGGTCACCTGGTCATAAAAGGAGATCAGGTTGGTCAGACAGGACCTGCCCTTCCTAAACCCATGCTGGCTGGGTCTGATCCCTTGTCCATCCTGTAGGTGCTGTGTGATGGCACTTAGGATGATCTGCTCCATGACTTTGCCAGACACTGAGGTCAGGCTGACAGGCCTGTAGTTTCCTGGGTCCTCCTTGCAATCCTTTTTGTGGATTGGTGTGACAGTCCAAAATCATCCTCTTGATGACTAACTAGTCTAACATTTCTCAGTATCAGCTCTTATATCTGAAGATATATCTGAGCCAGAGCCAGTGCTGTCATTTATTAGTCAGTCAATATAACCAAAGGAAAGGTTCATTAACTTTGAAAACAGACTGTGGTCAAGCATCAACATCCACCAGAAGACTAAATCAAAAAGGCTATTATGCTTAAAATAGAATTTTGTACAGTCATTTCCAGAACTGTTATTTGATGTTTTATGCAAATTGCATGTGTGCATTGGGATTTTTACAGGCATATATGTAACATATGTAAAAGGAAATTGTGATCTATTAAGCCTTCTACTTACACTTGCGAATTACCCATCTCCTGCAGAGTAGCAGCTCCTTCAGCACTCAAATAGTTTATTGTACTCATCAGTTATTACTGAAGCATGATTAAAAATATATTTTAGGAGAAACTTATATGGCATAATGAAACAATATTGAACTATAGTCCAGATGGCATCAAGATGTGAGGCATTAAAGGACATCTCATTCATCAGAAAGTACTGTACATTGAGTTCTCAGTTTATTCTCTACTTAACTCTATCTAAAGTCGTGTTCCTATAGCAACACTGTGATATGCCTGAAAGAGTTATATACCAGCAAGGAATCCCATCTCCAAAGCATATATTGCAATTTAGCACATTTTTGGGTGGGAGCTTCCATTTAGTAAGTGAAAGAAAATACCTTTGTCCTTTCATTACAGTCCCTGTCTTCTAACACCCCAGGAGCTTTACTGATATGAAGAAGTATCTCTATCTCTGCCTCACTAGGGGCAACTTCATTCTTTAAAACACAATCTCATCAAATTCAGTTGGAAACAAATGCTACTTGATCACAATATTAAAAATAACAGACTGGACTACCTTTCCCAAGGTCCTTAGAACCATTTTCTTTTCATGGAATATCTAAGAGATATTTTCATCATAAAAACATTGTGATGGGAGAAGTGATGTTTGACAAGTCATAAATTTAATTTTTTTCCTGTCTTTAAGAATAACCTTCTAAGCTGAAGTAAGTAGTGTCCCTTCATTATACTTCATCAAAGCATTAGGATATTAGTATTAAGAAGCATTTAGCCATAATATGTAGAGAAACTAAGGATTTATGGAAGTGAAAAGCAACAGCACACATACCAAGCCTAGAGGTTACAAGAGACTGGGACTATCATGTGTTCCTTGAGTTAATATTGAATTCTTTCAGAATAGTACACATGCTAATCCACAATATCAGCTATTATACATATATTGAATCAAGATAGATTGACCTTTAGTGTTTACTCTAAAGGTCACATATCTCTTAACAGATTTTCAAAAATTCAATCCCAAGTAATATTTAGCTCTTTTAACATTCAAAATCTTCAAACTACCTTTTCCAGAGCATCTAGCAGATCTTCAAGTACAATAAATATTTAACAACTAGGAAATAGGCCACAAGCTCTGAGAAAATTACCTCTTTTTCTCTGCTAAACAGGAGTTAAATTCTAGAGAAGTACTAGATCAATGAAGCTATAAACTCAAGCAGTCTTACAAGTGCAAAAGACATTCTTTGATCTGTTCCTTGAGACTTCTTGGAAAGCATTGCCTAGGCTGGCATTTAATCTACCAATTCAGGCTCACAAAGAGACCTCTGTAAACTTTGCTTTGCAATTTCTAGGCACACAAGAATAAATTAAGAAAGTATTAAAATTTGACCTTGAACAAGTCTCAAGAAAGTTTTAGCCCCTCTTGAGGGGATCATTCTGGAAACATAGCTGTTAGATGACAGTTCTTGTCTTAGAAATATTTCTTTCCAAGCAAAACAATTTTTTTTTGAAGCAGCACCACCACTTATTTGTTGTTTAGGAGACCTTTTAGCTAATGTACACCACTACAGAAGCCTGACACAGTTAAAATGTTTACTATCAAGAATTATTTTAAATAAAACTTAATAGCTTTTCCTCCCTCACCCACACTTCATATAAGAAATTATGCTAGTTAAGAAAAAGAAAGGGAAAGTCTACTTCTGCAAACATTCCAGCAGGCAGACAGAGAGAAGGTGGGTTATTTATACCTTTGGTTTTAATACACTGGAATAGTGGTTATGAACAAGGTCTTCTGTCAACTACTGCTCAAAATGATTTAGTTAGAATTTAGCCAGACATAGAGTTCTTATGGAAGTCATTGCAGAGACTGCAGTGATGCTCCATGTGGCAAAATGCTGTAGAAATCACACCTATAATCAGTCCTAAATATTGTTGAATTTTAATTTGGCACATAATCAACATTGATTTTATACTATTTTAACCACATAGATTTCACCAGGACTGAAATCATGATTGCCTTGGAGCAAGTCAGAAAAGACCCAACCATTTCACTTTATTCCCTGAACTACAGAGCAAAATATCAATATTTAGTATCTTTGATTTCAAATCTAGAAGTCAAATTTTTGAGAGCCAGCTGACCCTCAACACCAAGTGAAGTCCGCCACAATGAAAGTTCCTTATTTTGCCACATTTTCCACTTCCCATGGAAGAGTAGAACTCTGTCTAATACTGCTGATGAAAGTACTAAAGACTTCAAAACAAAATACCCATATTGTGGAACACAGCAGAATGGAAACTATTCTCAGCTTAAAATATCAGGAGATGCATGGATTTTAGAAGAGCACACTACCTGATAAACAGAAGTAAGTATTACTATGCACAAAACATGTTTTACTACATTCAGTGCAGCACTGGATTCATCAGGCTTCCACTGACTCACCTATTTAACTGATAATCTAGCATGCAAATAATCCATCAGACTAACATTTTAAAACAAAAACAGATAAGAAAGCTCAGGTATAAAACAGGAGATTATAATCAGAGGAAAAGTTAAAAAAAGAAAACACTATCAGATTACAAAGTTCTGAGTCCTCCATGGTTATATGGGAAAACACCATGGACCACAGGCAGAAATAACTTTTCAAGCTAAGCAATTCATGCACTGCTACTTTAAAAATCTACCTAATCAATTTAGCATAAAGATCTTCAAGCTCATTAAAAGTAAGACCTCTATCCCTTAAGGATCAACAAAGCTGGGTCACCACAAACTAGTAAACAGCTTCCCGGGATGATAAACCTCTATGCTGAATATCAGCTTGCATCAGACACATGCTACATCAACTGTGCAGCAGAGAATTTATTCGAAATCCACTGATTTGAACTCATCCACTAAATCAAGACAGAATTAAAATAACATGTCTTTTAATCAGAAGCTGTTGATCTTTCTTTTTTTAGGCTTTCCTGGTTTTCTTCCGCCTCTGTGAACTTCATGTTAATGTTCTAACTTGCATGAGGATTATTCAGTCTTTCATCAGGCCATTAAGGGTGGGGAATTAAGAGTTTTACAACCCACAGCACATTTTCATCTTCAGCAAGGATTTGGATAAGAAAAAAATCACAAAATGACCTTGTGTTAAACAAGACATGAAGCAGCAGAGCATTTAGAATATTTCTATGCATTTTTATATTCTCTTTGCAATCAGCCATCTGTTTTGTCTTAATCCAGCTATATAAAACAGGTATAGGCCTTATATTTATGGAAGGACAAGGCCTTCAGGCCAGTGATACAGATGCTAGAACTCTAGTCAGGCAACGAAGACAAAAAGTTAGCCTGCCAATTGTTAAAAAGGAGCTTCTCTTAGGAGAAGGGGTTTGGAGATGGTTAGAGTTTTGTTTTTGATTTTTAATCAATATGTATATATATAAGATATCTAAAGTAGAATATAATTTTGTTCTTTTGATTTAGTAGCTATTTGTCTCTCAGAATTATAAGAAAGTTAATGAGATGGATTTGCAATAGCCTTAGGTATGTTATGATACTATAGTATACAGCTAGGAATTAAGAGACTAAATAGGAGAGAGTGTAGTACCCTGTCCCATGTAGGGGGTGGGGGGAGGGAATCAAGCTATTAATGCAAGAGGGACAACAAAAAACCAAAACAATCAGGACAAAGAAACCAAATTCAGTGCCTCACTGGTCAACCTTTGCCGAAATCATTAGGCACCTAGTTTGAAGCAAAGACAGGTTTTGTTTAACAATATTGTCAAAACTCCTCAGAACGTCCCAGTAGATCATGGTGTTTTGCCTGCTCCCTTTTGTTTATCACCACCACCACTACTGAATGCTCATCAGCATGCAGCACCTTCTCCATAAGACTCTTGCAACACAGTTTTATACAATTCAATTAAAATACTGCCTATCTTAAGCTGTCCTTATCATATACAGCCAGTAATGACAGTGAACAGAGCATAGCCAGAAAGTTGTACATTCTGACAACAGACTCTCAGGTCAGTATATGCCATCAAATTTTGAAATATTGGCATTTGACACTCAGACCATGTGTCCAGTTGGATTCCTGACAAAGATTTCCAATTCTCAGATGACCCATATGAAAATTCAAAGTATAGACACAGTAGAAAGATTAAATAACAATTGAATTTATAGTTCTAAATAGGTGCTGAACCTGAAAGAGATCTTCATCACAGGTAAAATAACTTACCAGAACACACAAATAACTGAAACCTAGATTACAGCTTTATAAAGGTATAGAAGAGACTTTCATGTGTTATTATTCAATAAGAAGGGCACAGAAAATTCCAGATGTCCACACACCTGGCAAACTAGTTCTTCTCTCAATGACCAACACTTCCAGGTACTTTTTGACATCCAGATTTCCAGTCACTCATCCCCAAGCCTGGAGCCCTGTATGAAGTTGTAGTGGCTCACGTGCAGGACCCAGCACTTGGTCTTGTTGAACCTTATAGAACTGGCCTCAGTCCATCAATCCAGTCTGTCCAGATCCCACTGCAGAGTCTTCCTACCCTCCAGCAGATCAATGCTCCCACCCAGCTTGGTGTTATCTGAAAACTTACTTAGGGTATGCTCAATTTCTTCATCCTGATCATTGATAAAGATATTAAATAGAACTGATATTAAACATATGACTGATGATGGAATATTTTTTCTTTCAAATATCCGTTGGAGAGTGAATTAAAAATATCTGAATATACAGCATTGTGCTGGTAATGGTTTTATAGGCAATGGAAAGAAATACCTTGACAAATTTAACATTTAAATAAAAATAGCTTGACAGTGTGTATCAGACATAAATATCAAACATAATGATCTTGTAACTCGGATACACACAAAAGAAAGGAGAATAAACATTTGCTAATGTCCATGTCAGCCTACCTGCTCCAAGGAATTTGTCCAGCTGTATATTTAGAAAGCAAATAAGCTGTTGAATATTTCCAGTGAAATACAATTCAATACAAAGCCATAACATACATACATACAGATACTGTAGTATGAATCACTGCATGCTAAAACCATTTCATCATCCTTCCCTAAAATAGCAAAAATATGTATCAGTATTTTCAAGCAGTGGATGAATTCGTCTTAGAGTAAATCTCTTTGTAGACTTTCTTAGGATTCAGAATGCAATGACAGTGGTAATTCCAAAATAGATGTACTAGGAAGGAATAAAATTATTTTAGTTTGCCTGGAAGGCAGCAGATAGTACATTAATAAACAAAAATTTCTATTTTACTTTTGGAATAAACTTAGCTGACTGTGACTAGCTAAAATTAACATGCCTATTCTTTCTAGGCAAGTAGTTTCTGAAATAGATTTTCTCCTATAAATACAATTTAAATTCAACACTTATTGAATTTCACTAGATAAAAAAATAATCCTTACACTCTGGGGCATACAAAGTAAAATCTGCAAGTAAACATACTACTTATTTTAAAGCTGTATATTTTGACATACTCTTATAACCCTTTATATAGTGCAGAAAAGTATGTAACATTTAAAAATATTTCACAGTATAAACTACACCAAAAGAACTCTATTCAGTTCCAAAAGCAACTCTTGCCTTCACTGTCACTTGGCAGTATGACTGCTTTCAGCTTACAGTACTGTTCTAGGGACAGGAATATTAATTTTCAAAACCTTCTATTTAAGATTCTGAAAATTTTGTTAGTCTTTTAAAAGAAAAAATAGAGAAAACATCTCTATAAAAATATTTTTGAAGTCACCTGAAATCTGTTGCTACGGACTTTGTTTTTAATGTTACATATTTATAGTAATAGCTACAGAATAGTCTCCCCTTTAAAGTACCTAAGCTCCTCTCCTAAGGTATGGCAGAATTAGACACTCTGGACAGTATCCAAGTTAACCCAGGGAACAATCTAGAACCTGCCTACAAAGACAATGAGGATCTGCTCTTCCCCAGAAGTCAGGGAAACAAAAAACGTAACTCTGTAACTCAAGGCAGGCTTCGTACCATAAGACTGTAAGGATTTTGCATCTTTCATGGCTCAGAATCACAGATTAACTAATACATAAGCAATATCTGGATTATGCAGTCAAAAGCACAGACATATCCAGCAAAGAAAATGTGTGTGAAACAAGCAAGGAGGCTAGGTTGTCCCTACATATAAAGTAAAATGACAGAGAAGAAAAACTGCGAATACAGTCTAAATCTCTTGACACAAGCTAGGATAAGCTTTAACTTTTCTACTTAACATCTTACTGCAGTGTCTGTCTCAAAAATATTTCGAAAACCAGTGAGGTTTGCTATGCTCCTGGCTGTTGCAAATATATCTTGTTTGTTCCAGGAAAAAAGCAAAGTATGATTCAAAATATATCATGCATCAGACATTTTAGTCACATGATGGGGGGTGTGTTCAGCATGATGATCCCTGCATGCTCTGTGCAGAAATGACTCAGAAGCAAGTTCTACATCTGTTAGTCTAAGGAAGGGACACAACAGCAATTAAAATCACTAACAACTGGCTGACACACAAATACATCTCATGCATCTAGGTCTAACAGATCTAATAGAGCAATAGTTAAGGATTGATCAACATCATATCATAATATCATATAATAATACCTAAATAGATGGAAACAATGTATTAAAAATAAAAACAAACGGAAAAATTGGCCTAATTCGTAAGTTAATTCATGGAAGTGTATGTGGTCACTGGCAGTTGCAAGGATACTTATTAAATAGTTCTTTCTTTGAGGCTTGAATGGTTTCCCAGAAAACAGCACTAGAGTAAGAAAAAAGCATTCACAAGTAACTCCCATGTCTCCTACTTCTCGCTGATTTGAGATCAGTGTACAGTTATATTTTTGCATATTTTCAGGTTTTTTTCAATACTTCGGTAATAATTAGATGTAAGAAAAGAATTCTACAAGTTACCTTGGGCATCTACAAGTTACCTTCATTTTAAGTTTTATCTGCTTGGTCACAAGTCTAAAAGTTAGCATCCTATGATGAACTTCAGGGCCAAAGCTAGACATTTTAAAGTGTGTAAAAAATACCTTGCGCACCATTCAGAAGGATGCCTAGAAATAACCAACAGGAAGACCAGGAAATGTAAAACTCCATCCCTTTTCTGGCATACCTTCAGGAAAGTAGGCATGAGAATGACAGTATGTGCCAAATCCTTCTCTTTCAATAATTAAGGGATAAAGATTCTATTGTAAAATACAGATGGAGAAGAAAGAAAATATATTTTACACCACAGTAAAATCCAAGAACACTCACCTGTGAAATAGAAGATGCAAATTCACTTGCCTCTTCTGCCTGAGGCAATTCAAATACAGCTTTAATGATGCATCCTCATCACCAAATCATAGCATTCTCTGGATAGGATATTCCTCATTCCTCCCAAATGATCTTCAGAAAAAAACAAGACACCCCACCCATACTCCAAAACCTATCAACTACTCAAAGCATATTCTGATCTCTGTCTTCTGATTTTTTCCCAAGAAGATCAGTGTCTCAGCTGCTATGCTTTTGATGCCCTGTACCCCATGATCCCTTCAAGTTCTCTCCTTGGCCAAGTGTATTCAGAGTTCTTTTCTTTACATTTCTTTCACAGTCATCCAATGGATTGTAAAATGACAGTTTTGATCATCCTTTTGCTACTTTAAATATTTAAGAACCAAAACTAGCAATTAGTTTTCTTCCTCAAAGACTTTAATATTCTTTCACAACTGCTACTAAACTCATTATACAGACTATAAGGGACCTCCTGAAAGACTATAAAGATACACATGCTGGGAACTATGTAAAATATGAACTCGCTAGCAGTTAGTGGGCATGTTTTATGGAAAATTAGACATATCCCTTGCTAGCCTAACTTTTGATAGGCTCCTTCAATATTTATAATACCTTTCCACCCTTGAACAGAAAAGCTTAACAAAAATTCCATCAGCATAATAAAGCACAAAACCACTTGAAAAAGTCCTAGTGGATCAAGTCAAAACATCTCACTAACCCAATACTCAGTTTCAAAAAAAAAGGTTCATTAGTAGACACTTTTAGAAGTAAAATGAGGAATATAACTCATTTTAGTCTCATTATTCAAACAAATTTAGTCTGTAGCACTCTAAATCCTGGGAGCCCTCCTGCCTCCTTTTAAAGAAAAAAAAAAAGATATTCCTTTGCTATCAGCCACTTACCTAGCACCAAAGCTGGTTTTGGTTATAAATTAAACACCACAGTTACCCATTAAACAAGTTCAGGTTTCAACAGTCTCAGAATAATTCTATGATTGTGGCAATGGATTACTATCTTCATTATTAAAGATCTCCTCTACTGTATATCAGGGCTGATGTTATTTCTGCACTGCCTTTTGCTATTAATATATATTTAAAGAAACTCTTTTTGCGGCCCCCCAAGTTTTGGCCAGCTTCAACTACAACTGAACTTTGGCCACATGACTTTTCCCCCTACAGTGACAAGCAGCATCCCTGTGTTCCTTCCATGTCACTGGACTTTGCTTGCATTGGGCATACACTTTCCTTTTTTGCCTTATCTCCAAAAGAAGATTCCTGGTCAGCCAAGAGAGTCTTCTGCCTTGTCTGCTAGACTTCCAGCATTTAGGAATTGCCTGTTCTTCTGCCCTTAGGAGATGGTGCTTAAAAAGTGACCAGTATAGATGGACTCCAGCACCTTCAAAAGCATTTTTCCCAGAGAATCTTACTCACTAGTTCCCTCAGCAGCCAAAGGCTGCTCTCCTCGTGTCCAGGGTTGAAGCATTGCCAGAACTTTTCTTCCTGTCAACAGAGACTTTTACCCTTGATTTCTTCATGGTCTCTCTGGCCAAACAGCCACCAAACTCGACGCACAAGCCCCTCTTTGTTAACAAGCAACAAACCATGGAGGGCATCTTTCCTAGTTGCCTCTCTTAGGACCTGGACCATGAAGTTATCCTTCAAGTGTTTTAGGAATCTTCTGGCCCTGTTTGTGCCAGGTGTGTGATGCTCCCAGTTAATTTCCAGCAAACTGAAGTTTTTCATAAGGACAAGAGCAATCGATTTGGAGGTGTCTCAGCTTCTCAAAGAATAATTCATCGGTGTCGTCATCCTGGCTAGGTGGCCTGTAGTAGACTCCCATGATGACATCCGCATTATTTGTTTGTCCTTTAATCCTTACCCAGAGGCTCTCACCTGTGCAATCACCAACCATAAGCTCCATATTTCTTGAGTTCACATTTTATACTTCAGTGGTCTATCAGTTCCCCCCGTAGGATCTCTACAACTTAATTAAGTTGAGCAGGGTGAGATTGTGCCCATAGTAAGTTGCTCCTCAAACCTCTTTTCATTTGAATTAAGCATTTTATCACAATACTATCTCTGAGCTTTGCTCTCTGTGTTTAGATACAATTTTCACTTTCAAAAATATCATCCTTTTAATTTCAACAGGAACCTGCTTAGGAATGCTGGACTTATTTTTTCTTCATGCTCTAAAAAATTCCCTGATATCTGTGGGCATTTTAACTATTTATCTGCCCCTTCTAATTCCCACTTGAAAAATTTTAATCCCTACATAACCACTACTAAACTGAATGGGTGGATTATTCCAACAAAGATTTTGAATTTAACTGTATTACCATTTCCACATATATAAATTTCCTCTTAGAACTCTTTTCCTAACTGCATCCCAAACTAGGTCTTGTGTACTGCTCAAGGCTAAAAGCAAGAGATACTGATATTTTTTTCAGTTCCATTACTGGTGATTCTGAAAAGCAACCATTTATGAAATCTAAATGTCTGCATCATCACCCATCAGAACATTCATTCAGTCAAAACAAGCACTTTGCATAATGCTAAACATCTGCATTTCATGCTTTTTAAACACTACAAATTTCTCTGCTTATGAAGTATAGACTGTATTTCAAAGCCAATAGATATTTAAAAAATCACACTACTGTTTTACATTCCTGTTTACATTGAGAACAATACCTCAAACCCCAAATGAGTCACGCAGAATATTTGTAAAGCCTTTTAGAACAAAGTAAGATTCTTAACCAGTATTTCACTTAAAGGGCTGACCAAACATGAACTAAAATATGAACAATCCTGTTGTCACCAAAGTCTGTTTTCATTGTTGAGGCAACCACCTATGTCCTCCAACTAGCAACAATAACAACCACACAGACACTTTTGGACAAAACAATATGAATAGTTGGCCAGATTAGACGAACCAATTAGCCTCATTTAACCAAAGAGAGAGTGTGAAGTGTTATTACAATACAGCTTATAGTGTAGTTGGAAAATATGTTACTTGTACAGCCGTTTTTATATAAAGGGTACTTTCAAAGCAAATACACTTTTATATATTTTTAACAGTGATTATAATCTGTATGCATAGAACTAGCCTGACATGTCCTAACACTGAAGTCACCTACATCCTGTAGAAAAATAAGCCTCTTTATAATGCACTACAAAAACCTCATAAATTTTAAAAATTACCTTTGCCTTCATTGAATGTAAAACAGCAGGTGCTTTGTGTCAGAAGAAATTACCTTATTGTAATAAACAGTAAGCTATCACATTGCTAGACATATAGACATGCCTAAAAGCCTCAAAAATGCCTCCTAGAAAAGACCAATAGGTAACTATAGATGGTCTATAACATAAAAGTGTTGATATGTTTTTAGTAACCATTTTTATACAACTTGAAATATAAGCAGTGTCTCCTAAATTATTCCCACTCTATAGCTCAGAGTTTGTTTTCTATTGCTGTTGTTGATAATAAGCTGAATCTAAACCACAAGAATTTGACATAAACATTCAAAACAAAACAAAAATTTTAAAACTTATAGCATTTTAAGCTTATTTCAAAACTTCACCAATTTAACGGGAATTCACAGGCAAACTGATTCTGTCTTCTCTTAAAGAACATCTTATTTTGCCCCAGTAAAATCATGTTTTCAGATTCAGAGAGGAGTAAGGCTGCAACACTGACATCATTTCACCAGGCCACAATTTTATTTAGATTTTTTTCATTCAAAAGCAGTCTAGAACAGCCTGCATAAAGGCTAGACAATAGCATTTAGCTGCTCAGCATGTATAATCTCCTCCAAATCTAGTAAGCACATGGCCACCTAAGTACATCTTTAGTAACTAGAATCTCCCTTCATGCAGACACAAATTTCGTATACCTGTTCCTTGGTATATGCAGGGCTTTTCCTATGTACAAAACATCTGTGCAAAGAAATAGCACAGGTGAACCTGAAAGAATCTGGATTCTATCATATGTGTATGAAAGTGTTGAGAACTTAAAACAAACCAAACAAAAAACCAGACAAACCAACCAACGGTGTCAGGAGATAAAAAAACCTGGAAGTTGCACTCACTAAATAGGACACCGTATTGAATTGCCTGTGACAAATATGTTGCAATATTTCATCAACATATGATGTCTGAATGTTTGTTCTGCATTTCAGTTGTTAAGGTATGTGGACACATGACCAGCCTCTGTCATTTGGCTTAGCTAGTCAACATAACTACTGAACATGATATGAGAAACTGCCAGACATATTGAATAATACAGTGAGAATCTGACAAAAACTGCAAATGACACTGAAAGGAATGGCTGGATCTCAATAGTCATTAAGGCAGAGTCAGGACAGAAATGTCTGAGTCTCATGGACAATTAAAGGGGGCCAATGGGGACCTTTTTGAGAGTAGACTCTTGTAAAGCCAGTGGCACCCAGGTACATCTGGGACCCATGGGGTAGAAGTAATTACATACAAATTGTTAATTTGGCGAAGACAAGAATGGAGATGAGGAGGGATCAAGATAGATCAAGGAGGAAGAAGATCAGCAAAATGGAGAGGAGTCTGGGAATAAAAGACCTGATACATAAGAAAGGTACTGGTCATTAGACTTGCCTGGCTCATGCTGTTCATGTTTATGAGTGCTCTGTGTGGTTTTGTAGGTGTCTGCAACAGCTGGCTGTGCCTGTAATATGTGTGTTTGTGTTTGCATACGTGTGTGCCCACTGGGATGCAGCCTGGCTACAGACTGTCTGGAAACAGAGAGAAGCTGCCACCTCACATCTAGCAAGGTTCATTGGATTCAGCTATCATCAAAACAAGTCATATTATTTTAACTCTGTACTGGCTAACATTGATTTCTCTAAGTTTGTGGGATCTATTCGCACTTCCTCTAGCACTAAATATGAGGAAAGATGAAAATATATTCTCATGGGATTAATCAGTTCTTGTGACTCTTGTATACTTTTATTCTCCCTCCTCAGTTCACCAGAGAAGTATCTAGCAATTATGTGATTATTCAAACATACTAGGATAGCTACAAGATCATTCAGATATGGAAATAAAAGAGTAAATTGTCAAAATATTTAAAACAAATGCATGTAAGCACTGCTTTATGCTGTATCCATTAGGTTTGAAGAATCAGGACAGAACATTGAATTGACCATAATGAGTAAGACAGAGATATCACTTCCACCTGACAATAGTAAATGATGGCCAACCACTCTGTTCAAATAAAAAACACTAATCTATTTGAGAATGTCACTACATTTTGAAGAAAGAATCCACAATCCACTTGGAAACTCTACAAGCAATTTCACAGATAATTCTAATGAGAGAAGCAAATTATTTTGTACAGTCCCATAGTTTTTGAAACCAAAATTTCCCTATTTACTCAAACCTTTAAAACAGTGTTCATGGGAATATATGAGAATTTCAAGAATTGTGAGATTTTATAGATGAAACTTTGTTTCAATGTGCTGTGCTATATACCAACTTCTACTGATTACACTCTCTAATTTATTACAACAGCACTTTTTAATAGCGACAGGATGAGAGTGCCCAACAGCTGAGCATAAAAAGAAACATTCCAAGCATTCTGCATCAAACTTAGCAACTTTTATTGTTTGCAGGAGTTTGTTTGGTTTTTGTTTCTTTTAACTTTGTTTCTTTTATTGCCAGGTCAATTTAAGTTAGCAGCTCTAGCAGTGCTGGTGAAAAAGAATTTTTTTACACAGTGTTCACAGAACAATATTTTAACTTCATTAATATTTCACCTTCCTAAAAATATTTTACAGATGAGTAAGTGAAATAGTCTTACATTTTTCAGTTAAAAGCACATTCTAATATGTTGCAAGGCAAGATCAGAATGAGGTTCCCAATAAAAGCATATATTTCAGAGTGCTAATAGATACCGTAGAATCTATTAGACCAGTCATTGCATGCAGGTAAAATTTTGCATAAGAAAACTTGGAAAGTTTGGAGATGAAGGCTAAAGATGAAGCAAGACAGATTTGACATTTTAAAAAAACCCCAAAACTAATTAAAAACCCCAGTCTGCAAACAATTTTCCAAGTGACAAATGAAACAGTAACAATTATCTTACAATGAGTGCAGCATCTTTTGACGTACATGTGAAAACTTATCCAGAAGTGATTGAATCAGTAAAGGCTGGCAAAGTTTTCTAAAGAATCAGAAGCATACAAGATACATTACATAAATAGACAGAGTTTACTATATAATATAGAAAGGATGATTATGGAAGAAGCAAATGGGAGAGGTGCTGGTTACTATATTCCATGATTTAAATACTTTTGAAGGGAAACGTGCACATAAGCTTTTCCAACTCATTAAACATTGTTAATACTGGCAAATCAAGCAAAGTCAATGCATTATTTAAAAAAGTTTAAAATCCTAGATTGTATTTCCAAATGTCTTCAAATCCCAGTTCACAGCCTTTGCTCCCAGAAAGACTTTTACTGAAGTCAAAGGGAAGATTAATAACCAAACCAGTGTAGCAGTTGAGGTTTAAAACAAGTTCTACTGATATAGGTTTTTCACATAGGAAGCAGAATTTCACCCTTAAGACATCTCTTCTATTAATTAGGAGAAACTCAGAAGAAAGATCTACAGTAGTCTCTAGTCAGAAATGAGTATTAATTAAGCACATTCGACAAGCCCACTGTACACCTGTTTAAATTACCTCAACAATTTTAGAACTATTGAAATTAGTTCTTTGTATGCACAGTATTTCTTTGTGCACACTTTCACCCTTTAGGTGAGTCCATGAAACAACATAGGCATCAAACTGCTAGAACACTCACCACATAGCAAAAAGCAAGTTTGTGTTTCGTACTTCACTCCAGGCTTGATAAATGGATGTCCTGTAGAGCAATTGTCATAAAATAGTTTTCCTTATATATATGTCAAATTCTGTGTTTCAAAAGACTGTTAATTTTAACTCCAGTTCAAATCCCTACAAATCTGCAAAATTCTACCCATGTGCTAAACATTTAAGGAAAGGCTATTTTGGATTCCTGACAACAGAGATTATTGACAATCAAAAAGACGCAGAAAACATTTTAATTAAGCATGCTATTATTGTCAGACAACAATCACAATGCAAAAAGTTCTGATTCTGTTTTTTCTGCTTTACACTGTGGAAACATAATTTGGAAGATAGTATATTACTATAGCCAGGGCTTCAGAGGTGAACAGTTGAGTAAGGAAATAAATATACACATTATTTCACATAACAGAAAAGTGTATCATACATATATATTTTACATTTTGGGGGTTTGTTAACATGTTAAAACCCAGTGTATTTGCTCCTCACTCAGAACATCAATAAGCAATAGCAAATTTAAGACTTAGAATGAAAACAGATAAAACCAGATACAATTGAGATACAATACATTGTTCTGCACAGCAGCATGATCCTATGTCTCCTATTACCTTCACATGGACCTCAGGCAGCCACAGGTAGCACCGTAGGGCAGACAGAGCCAGTCCTCACCCATCCGAGGGGGCAGGCTGCCACCACTGCCCTGCACACAGAGTTCCGTGGGCACAGATGCCAGGACATGGTGCCAGAGCCAAGCAGCAGGGCAGGACCAAGCACTGCCATTGCTCTACATGTTGGCATGGTTTTTTTGACAGCACTGATCGTCACCTGCCACTGACTTCTCTACTGCTCATGTTTAACACTTCTTAAAATCCAGCCACTTTTCATTTGTACCTATACTGCAATCCACGCACTTGAATAACTTCTAACTGAATTCTGACTGCTTCACCTGCACTCAGCTGTAGAACCTGAGTCCTGCATATTGCAAGCTCTTCAAGACAGAAGATGTACCCAATTCATGCCTTTTACTTTGTAAAGAAAGACATATATTTGCCTAAGAAGAATTTAAAGAAGTCACAGAAACTTCACACTGATAAAAGACAGAGAACAAAACTGGATTATACTGGATGTTCAGTATGACAAGTCTTTTCTATAATAGCCACTGATCATTTACAATTGCTATATAATTTGAAATTAATGCATCAACCTTGGGTACAATACAGTCCTTCTTCAACATGTCTTCCTTGACACAGGTCTAAGCAGGTATACATTTAAAGACTTTCTTTTTAATAAAATTGAACAGATTAAATATGATGTGCTAGTGTGGTACTTCAGGACTTGTGATAATAAAATGTCAAAGAACAAGCTGCAAGCTGTTTGTTACTTAAGATACTCAAAGAATTAATTTTATGCTGGCATATACTGTAATTAGAAATAGCTCTGTGCATCATGATTAAACTAGTAGCTATGGAAACCAAAGCAGACTAGAATAAGTGTAAAAGGAGAATACTGAATAAACCAATCATAAAACTCCTTTAATCTGTTTATTTTTAATCTTTCTCGTATGCAAATGTGAAAGAATGGTATTCTGTTCAAGCTACTTCCTAGGTATTAGACTATATTTTCGCTTCAGAACTTTGCAGCCCACACAATTTCAGGTGTTAAAAGCACACCGTTTTTATTGATCCATGTTGTATTAAATAATTGTATATATTTATCCCTTTATAAAATGAGAACTCTGTGTTTTCAACATCATAAAATCTCCCCTGTTCTCTATCCCCATAGCTATTCTGATAGCCATCTGTTGAACATATTCCACTTTAGCAATCATCTTATGGTGGGAGGAAAGGATGGACATATCTCTGAGCTGTACTCACCTCATGCAATCTCAAGTACTGAATCAGGGGAAAGAATCACTTCTCTTGCTACGCTGGCTACACATACTGTGGCCACCAAGCAGGCAGACAGATTTCATGACACAGTGCTGATTCATGTTTAAATTCTCATTCACCCTCGGGTCCTCTATGAAAGAGCTGTTTTGTGGCAAGTCACTAACAAGCTTATGCTTAGCACTTTCCCTCCCGTCATCCAGGTCAATGATGAAAATATTAAGCAATATTTGCACCACTATCAGCCTCTACAGTGCAGCCACTACCTAAGCTTCACGATGCTCACCTCTGTTCTTTGAGACATACAGTGGAGATGCTTTTCCACCCACGTTATGGCCACCTGCTGTAAGAAACCATGTCAAAATACTTGATTGAGCCAAGGTAAACATCAATGTTTACCTTTCTCCCCTTGTCTTCAGAGCCAGCTGTCTCATTACACAGTGTAATCAGGTTAGTCAGACATGATTTGTCCTTTGTAAAGTCATGATGGCTATTATCAATCACTTTATTTACCTTGCTGTGCCTAACGGTGGCTTCCAGGAAGATTTATTTCATGATCTTCCCAGGAACTGAGAGGAGATTGTCCTGTGTACAGTTCTCTGTGTATCCTTCTTTTCCTCCTTGAAACTAGGCACATTTTTCACCTATCTCCAGTCACTGAAGGCCTCTCATATCACCATAAGCTTTCAAAATAGATGGGGAATAGTCCCCTCACAATAACAGCAACACTGGATGCCCATCTAGCAGTCTCAGTTTGCTTACATGGACCCTAACTCAACCTTCTTCTAACACAGGTAGCATTTCTCTCCATCAGCAGGCACAGAGGTCTGGGAGGCTAAGGGCCAGAGGCCCAAAGAGAGCACTTTGAGATTTTCAAATCTTAAAATGGAAAAATATTAGGTACATTAGCTATATTACAGATTCACAAACTGTACCTGCCTTCAGAAAGGGACAATTTATGACACTTTTTGCCCATATTTAGTACATTATTGGGCCATTAGTGCAAGAGAACTGTTCAGAAAGCACACTTTTCTCAGCAGATGACTGTGAAAGGAGACCTGGTCCAAAGCTATACCATTCCCTGGGCTATGGCAAATGATGGATAAACATTTCAGATATGATTTTTAATATGAGTACCTTGAAAGAGCCTTAAACAGTTTTCTAGTAAAAAAGACCTGGCACTGACATAGTCAGAAAGTATTTCATTGTTGTCTGGGATCATGTTTTGAAATTAAAAAATCCTATAGAACAAACTAAAACCTTTTTTCTGTCAAAAGAATACAAAATCAGGTAAATCTTACACTTCAAACACTCTTTTCAAGAAAGAACAGTCTAACAAGTTCAATTTCATCATCTCAGGTTTTTCTTGGCCTACACCTTCAGCTTCCTCCCAGCATGAGTGCAAATACTCATAAAACAAAATACTCAGAGCAAAAATTTGAAAGACAGAGACTTTTTTCCCTTGCTACTTCTGCCTGGGATTATTGCTGCAAAAAGTGTTTCCTATAATGATATCTCCTCTACTTCATAGCCACACCTCTGTATCTCTGTGGTAATGGAAGAAAATCCAGTAGAACTAGTGATTTTGACAGGATCTCATCAACACTCATTATACTAGCATCATTTGGATAAGGAAAACTGTTGTTATAATCACCTCTAAATTCAACATCTGTGACCTACACAGTTGACAGTGACTATATATAACAATTTTTTCTGCATTTGAAGTCACACCTTCATCAGTAGACACTGGTAATAATTTCTTCAGGACTTTGGGAAAAAAGGTACAAAAAGGACTCGGTTTGGCAACTGTATTTTCACAATTGGAAGAGAAGAAATGCAAAAGTCCATATTTATACAAACATGCTTATAAGCCATGTCCATTTGTCATGACCTATACAACTTTTGTACTGAAAGATGAGGAAAAATCTCCACTTAATACCTTTCCTATGTTATTGGAATAATCAGTTTTAGAAGCCTGTTGAAAATGTTTTCCTCTAAGAAGATAGGTATATTGCCAATGAATTTAAGTGATTTTGGAGAGAAAATGAACAAAAAAGCTTCATAAAATGAATTAATATTCAGGATAAAGAAATCATGTCTACCTAGGATACCTGTGAAATTTTACCTGTACTCTTAATAAAAGTGAGAAGTTCTCAATACACAAGCCACTAACAAAATATGCACTATTTTTTCCTACACTAGTATCAGTCCCTTCATTCATTTATGCTATTATCATCCTTTTTTCCCCCCACACTAATAACTTCAATTATTGCACTTGCTTTCTCACACAGTATAAGCGTATCTGACTATACCCTGACTGGTTTCATTATCAGCATCAGGATTCTCAGCAAAAGTCAAAATTACTTAAGGTATTACAGAAAGGTGGCTTTTTTGGCACTCCTGAGAATATTTCTCTTTTCACAAATCATCAAAATGTTGCATATTTCACAAGTAACATTTTGGAACCAGCCTTCTTCAGTGTGCTCCCTTCCCCCTCACTATTAGCAGTACATTTTATTTTATCTAACAGAAAATTGGTTACTGCAACTTTGTTGAGCCACCACCTACACAACTCAACAGCATCTGAAATGACTGCTTCCTGTGCATAGAAAGACATGAACAATCACCATCCTAGACTATTTCTCTTGGCAATTGTATTGGGTTTGTGTGGCAAGGTTTTGGTAGTGGGGGCGACTACAGGGGGGCTTCTTTCAGAAGCAGCCAGAAGCATCCACTATGTCTAATAGAGCCAATGCTAGATGGATCCAAGACAGACCTGCTGTTGGTCAAGGCTGAGCTAATCAGAGATAGTGGTAGTGCCTCTGGGATAATGTATTTAAGAAGGGGGAAAAGTTACTGTGCATTGCACAGTACTGTATATTGCAGCCAGGGGAGAAAGGAGTGAGAATACATGAAAGAAACAACTCTGCAGACACCAAGGTCAGTGAAAAGAGGGAGGAGGACATGCTTCAGGTACCAGAGCTAAGATTCCCCTGCTGTCTGTGGTGAAGTCCATGGTGAGACAGGCTGTGCCCCTGCAGCCCATGAGGCTCCACAGTGGAACAGGTATCCACTTGCAGCTCACAGAGGATCACATGCCAGAGCTGGTGGGTGCCCAAAGGAGGCTGTGACCCTGTGGGAAGCCTGCACTGGAGCAGGCTCCTGGCAGAGACCTGTGCAGGGAGGAGACCACACTGGAGCAGATTTGGTGGCAGGACTGTGACCTCGTGGAGGACCCACGCTGGAGTAGTCTGTTCCTGAAGATGTTCACATGCCTTCATGGTCCTTGTGTTGCATTGCCCAGGCTTACCTAGCACTGGCTAGGCTTTCACACAAACTGCATTTCTCCATCAACCAAATCAGCTCTAATCAATCAGAAAAAAAAAAAAAGTGGCTATTTTTATGATGGGACAGCGACTCGAATCAAGAGCAGCAATTCTGACTTTCAAGAAATTCGTGTCTAAGATTAGGCACTGCGCTGTGTTCTGTGTCCTCCCGCATGACGCACTCTCCATCAGACCTTAATTTATCCTCCAGCTCTCCATCTGCCGGCAGCTTGGAGGAAAAACAACCTGATTTCACACTCCTCAAAAAGGGATTTCCACTCAGTTTAAAAACAGATGACGTCATCTTTTCTATTTTTCCCCTTGGTTTGTTTGGTTTTGTGCTTGTTTTTTTAACAGAACAGAGTTAATTACCGCAGGCTACCCGAAAGGCTACTATCAAATATAATGAATAAAAACGCAGGATGCGAAGAGACAAATATTTTTCCAGACCAGGTTGCCACTGTCATTTTCCGCGTAAAAACAGCTGTGCAGTTGGAGCAGGGGAGGGCGGAGCCAAGCGGCTCCGATAGGAGCAGAGCGGGGCGCGGCGCCCCCTGCTGGACAACGCTTTGGGCATCACGTCACCCTGCAGCAGAGCCAGCTCCCATCCACTCACTGCCCTCAAGGACAAACAGCCACACACGTTTTCACCCTCCTCTTTTCTTTTTTTGCTTCCCCCGTATGTGTACATCTTTGAAATAGCTGCTCTGAAAAATACTGATATCAGTACATTACAAGATTTTAAAAAAAGCCTTAAAGAAATGACTCCTCCCATTAGACAGCCATCAGCTCAGTTTATTCAGCATAGCCAAATGGGAGATGTCACTGGCATACACTGCAATCCAAATGTGAATTGCCTCTCTGTTGTGCAGTAAATAAACAAGCCTGAACGAGGTACAGAGTTGGTCAGGCAGTCAGCAATACTACCACTCCCGTGTTTTACGGGGCTGAGAACCATTTGTCAGAAAACCACAGCATCCTGCTGTGCAGGCAATATGCGTAGTTTATAGAACACTCCTCCAGACCACCACCTCAAAAAAAAAAATTTAAAAAGACCCCAAACCCAACTAACTAGCGACAGCAAAAAAAAAAAAAGCAGAAAGCAAATAAACAAAGAAAACCTTCAAAACCAGCCCACAATTCTCATTGGTGGACTGATACCTCTGCAAACAACAAGACAAAGTCAGTATCTCTTACACTAATCTTCTACACTATTCAGATTCCCCAGTCAAATGCTCAAATACTCCCAAAAAAGCACATCTCCATCCACAAAGCCAACCCTGCTATTTGCTGTGTTTCTCAGAATGTTGGATGAAACTGTCAGCTTCCACAAGCAGAGCTTTTAAGGTCAGGAGTTGGGGTCTCTGAGCAACAAAGCAAATGCTTTGAGGCCATTACTGGAGATGAGTGTTCTGAAATCTGTGGGGTTTGCAGTCAGAGAGGAAAATGCTTATATTTTTCCAGAGCTACAGGTAAAAACAGCACAGAATAAGAAAGGAAAGGAAAAAGG
>NW_008678791.1:0-5808 GCF_000695815.1 Acanthisitta chloris
ATCTTTGAGGTCTCTTCCAACCCAGCTCATTCTATGATTCTATGATTCTATAAAGCCCACCTAGTTCCAAGCCCCAGCTGTGGTCAGGGATGCCATTTACTAAATCAGTTTGCTCAGGGCCCCATCTAAACTGGCCTTGAACACTTCCAGGGACAGGACATCCACAACCTCTTTGGGCAATGTGTGCCAGTGCCTCAGCAACCTCGCAGGGAAGAATTCCTTCCTAACATGTAATCTATATCTGTCCTCTTTCATTTTAAAACCATTGTTCCTTATCATGAGACTCTCTGTCCTTTTCCCTTCTTTCTATACCTCCTTTCAGACACCTGAAGGTCCTATTAGGTCTCCCCAAAGCCTTCTCTTCTCCACATTGAATAACCCCAACTGTCTCAGTCTGTTTCCATAGGAGAGGTTCTCCAGCCCTCTGAGCATCTTCATGGCCTCATATGAACCACCTCTAACAGGTACACATCTTCCCTGTGCTGGGGAATCCAGAGCTGGATGCAGCAGTTCAAGTAGGGTCTCATGAGGGCAGGATGAAGGGTCAGAATCCTCTCTCTCAACCTGCTGGTCACTCCTATTTTGATGCACTTCTTGATGTGCTGGGCTTTCTGAGCCGCCAGCACACACTGCTGTCTCATGTCCAGCTTTACATCCACCAAAACCCCCAAGTCCTTCTCCACAGGGCAGTTCTCAATTCTTCTCTCAGTCTGTACTGGGATTGCCTGGACCCAGGTACAGCACCTTGCACTTGGACTTGCTGAACTTCATGAGGTTCTTGTTCACAGGTTCTATGCTCTGCTTTCATCTCCAGTGGCCTGTATGTAATATGCCTTGGTTTACAGCTCCTGGCACTAGTAAGGAAAACCTCTCCCACATCATGTGCACACACACACATGTAAAAAGTAGTATTTATACTTCTAGCTTTATGCAACCATATAAGGAATAAATCTTGAGAACCACCTTGCTGTAAGATTAATTAAATCAGAACTTGTCTCTGAAGAACCCCTTGCCTAAGGCAAGATTTTGCTACTATTGCTTACCTGTCACCCCCCAAACACTGCGACTACATTTTTTCTGGGCTATTTTGCATCTGAAAAGGACAGCTCTGTCTCTTTAATGGACTTGCAGACAATAATTTCTCCACTCATACATTATAAACAGTGAACACTTGTAATGTTGAAACCAAAGCCAGAGATTCAGGATGCCCTGAAATGAACATCCAAGGAGGGGTTGTATCTTCTCTTTCACCTGTTTGCTGCAGACTATATATTCTGTGATTCTTAGAATGAACCATTGTGCTCAACCACTGACCCATCAAGCAGGGAATCCATCTTTCGGAGAAGAGAAGGTTGCATGGAGACCTCATAGCAGCCTTCCAGGATCTGAAGGGGCCACAGGGAAGCTGGAAAGGGATATTTTGTTAGGAGCTGGTGTGACAGGACAACGAGTAATGGGCACAAATTGAAAGAGGGAAATTTAGGTTAAATATTAGGAAGAGGTTTTCCCTGTGAGGGTGGTGAGACATTGGCACAGGTTGCCCAGGGAGGCTGTAGCTGCCCCAACCCTGGTAGTGTTCAAGGCCAGGATGGATAAAAACTTGAGCAGCCTGCGCTGGTGGGTGGTGTCCCTGCCCAGGGCAGGGTGTTGGGACTAGATGATCTGTGAGGTCCATTCTAACCCCTAAATTTCTATGATTCTATGATAATTTACTGTACCAGTTGGCATGTGAAGACATCTCATTACAGGAGATCTCTTGCCCAGTGGCATGGACTAAGGATGTCTACTTGGAGCCAAAAGGTTTTAGAAATCTAATTGCACATTCATATGTATCACAAGAGGCTCCACACAAACACTGCAGCTCTGAGGACTGTTTTGGCATTTTTTTTCTAGAAACAGAGATGATTATGCCTGTAAAACGAGGGTCGTCTGGTTTGAAACTGAAATATATTTAAATCTGTGTCTTCATGACTCTTCCAAATGGTCTGTGAGAAGTCATGATGGTATGTGTTTTCAAGGCATCTGAAACATGTTTACTTGTTAGTGGCATGACATACCTGTCATGCAGGTAAATAAATTATTTTAATAACTGGCTTAGCTACTTCCTTGTGTATTACAGGAAGGAGAAAATTCATTTCTGTAATAAAGACTGTAGTTACATAAAGATAGCTCTAACTCTATTTACATGTCGACATAACAGTCTACTTTTTAACATAGTCGTCCTTCACTGTTTGTTCTGACACAAATGCTTCCTTCCCTCACTGAGATGTTTTAGCCTCAAAGTAGGGTCAAAAATAAGCAAAATTATCTCTTAAATCCAGGTTTGCTGAATCCTCAGTCTACTAATGTGTCTTCCTTATCAGCATAGCAGAAACTAATGAAAAGATGATACAAATTATTTGATATTTTGGTCCTCTCAACATCACCTTCTTATTTTTCAAACCATCACCCTGTCCAGCTGTCACTGACACAAATTATTTAAATTTTTCAATTTGCCATTTAGATTTGACATCCCATCCCCCATCTAGCCTTTGCAAAATACTTTAAAGTAAAGTCATATTTTACAAAAATGGGAACCATATGAGTTTCTCTGTGCAGCCAGTAAAAATTGCAGGGATGGTGTATGTGGTCAATGAAAAAAGCAAACAATGAAGAGGAATGTGGATGCATGAAGAAAAAGAAATTACAGCAAAGAGAAGTGATAAGGACCATTCTGGTGGTGGTGGTTGGCCTTTGTCAAGAAGAACCAGCAGCATGCAATTTAAGCAGCAGTGGGGCATGCAGTTTGGGAAGCCTCTCTGAAAATCCTAGCCGTGTTGTTTTCTGGTGCCTTCATAATTATGTTGTGGAACACAGACTACTGGGACATATACAAGTCACAACATCTTTGAGCAGCCCATAATTTGCGACAATATAATAGCAATGAAACTGCATGACGATAAAGCTCTTTGGATCCACTGGTAAGAACTGATTCATTACTGAAGTCAGATGTTTTAATTAAAGTTTAGATCAGGAAAAAATGTGTGGCTAACTTCTCTGCTCAAGAGAAGTAAGGAATTAAACTGTTGCTGCAGTGCAACCTGATTGCTAAGTTACTGCCTAAAGCCTTTAGCTTAGCAAATAAACAACCAAATTATTTGCTCTTTACTGTTAAGCTTAGGTTTCTGTTAGAAGTAATTAACTGTCTCCACAGAAGTGAAAAAGTTACTGTAGGGAGTAGGTTGTCAGATGGACCTGCAATTGTAAACTGACCTAGTTTCACTGATCCTGCTTGAAAGGTGCCACTTCATACTTGCTTAAGAGCTAAGCTTCACATAGAAGGAAATAACACTAAGACAAACTGTGTATGTTTTCAGATGCAGCTCAACTGTATAGTCTGCTCACCACTGCAGCTCCTGTGAGTTTTCCCACTAATATTTCCAACTCTGAAGACTTCAGCCAAAGTTTTACAGCATTGGAATTTCACAAAGCCATGAAAAAAATTAAATTAATCCAGAAAATAACATCCAGTGTAGTGCCACAATACTTTTTTTCTTTGTTCAGGGGCCCACAAACATTCAAAAGAAACACATCTGCAAGATCTGATCTGCACCTTTTTCAGTTTCCATGTTGCCTGAGGATGGAGTGAGAATTACGAATCTCAATGTTTTATTAAAAGATTAGCAGCAGCATCAACTTGTTGTGCTAGGGAGTAAATGAAAACTGAGATTCCAAGATAAGAGAACAATTTTCTTGAGTGCCACAAGCAGCTATGCTCATTGGCATCTTTCATCAGCAGAGAGTGTGCTATTGGAATGCACACCATGGAAAACTCAGCATCTAATCAATACCTCACGTAATCATCCTTTTGGGGCATGCTGGTGGTGCCACATGGATTTAGAGTTCCCTGAATTGGCATCCATGCCAACAACCAATTACTTGAACAGCTGCCAGGCTGGTGAGCACAGAGCTCTCCCTACCTCAGCAGAAGAGTCTCCAAAGGAAGTGGAGCCATGGCAATATGAGTTGCATGTTGAGGAGCCAGTGCTGTCCAAGCTGTCCTACAGGAGTCCTTCCAACTGGCAAAAGATAAAGCAGCCCTGTAGCTATTCTAATTTGCACTGAGAGGTGGCTCTGGGCCAGGTGGTGGATCTGAAGAGTCCTGAACTCAACAAGTTGAGTATCCAGCCTACAATGCAGAAGAGTAAAGCAAAGAAAAGGTGCTTATCCAAGTTTAACTCATAATATTAGGCCATAAAATGAGCTCTGTATAACACTCAGTTAAAACAGAATACCTGAGGGATTGTAAATCTTTTGCCTTGAAGTGCAGCATGTTGGCATGGAGAGCAAATGCTATTGTGGAAGAGTTATTTCATTGCATGACAATTGAAATAAATGTTGTGGAAGCATTTACACATGTTTCTTTGGATGTTACCATTCCCTTTACTTTGATAAGATGCAGGCAAAATAGCTTTCATAACTTTGAAAATCCCTTATCACTCGTATTTTATATACACCCTGTAAAACTGAAAGTACAATATGTTTCCTCCCTGCAATCAATCTCTCTTATATGTGGCTATTGCCAGAAATACAGAGAAACACCTGGTTTGCTATTCTGGGATCTCACATTCAGGCTAATATCATGCCACTATTTTCTATCAGCTTAATATTTTATTTAGAAGATACATACACACACATATATGTTTGTATAAATATACTCAAATTTATAAAGTTGCTTGAAAATGAAAATACATAAGATACATTATTTGTTTACCTATATGAGGGTTTATTGCAAGAAACAATATGCATCATAGAAGATTCTTAGGAGTACAACCTTTACCCAAATTAGTATGTGCATTTTTTTCAGGCCCTCAGAACCGTCTCACATAGTACCTTAATTACTCATTAAATGCGAATTTTATAGATGTTATTGATGTAAAGTGTTGCTCAGGAATGAGCTGAGATCCTCTCTCCTTCTGACTAGGATGATTTGAAATTCATCACAAAGAATTTAACCATGCTATAAATAGAACTAGTCAAACCTCTTCTGAATACTTTCCCTGATGGGAGACAGCATTTTTTTTTTTTTTTTACAGAACATATTTTCATAAATATATTTACATTTTTAAAATTAAGTTAGGGAGTGATTTGGTTAGCAAAAAATACGTTGAAAAAAAAAGAAAACATACTTGCTTTCATCTCCATTCTTCATGCTGAAGAGATGATTCTCTCCCACCTAATTCTAATCACAGTGTGAAACACAGTTAGAGCCTCCAGGCTTCAGTGCATTCCCAAAGACAAGGAAAACCATCCAAAAATTAGATATACCAAGAGGCCCTTTCCACCTCATCCTCCTCTTCTCTCAGACTACAAAATTTAGAACAAAATGTGTCATCATTTCTGTTTCTACCTAAAAGTCTACAGATATTTTGAACACAGAGGATTATTTTCCTGGGAAAATAATCATGTGAGAGAAAAGAAACACTTATGGGATGCAGCTAAATCGAGCTCTTCAACATTGCTGATATATGACTTCCGATGCAAGTGGTAGTAACTCTGTTCTCTACTTCTCGAGTGTACTGTACTTACAGTTCAATATCCCATTTTTCAGCTTTTGGACTCCCAGAAAGTCAGAAAAAAATATCATTCAGTATTAAAGAGCTGATTTTTCTTCTTAATATTCCATCTAAGTAAAGATGACACAGTCAATATTCTTCTTAATGCACTGTTTAAAAATTTGTCTTCCCACTAACACTTAGCTCAAGACAACAAACTCATAAAGGCACTATGATTTTTGATTATCAAAAGAAATTAGAGTAAAATGAATTG
>NW_008678792.1:0-21758 GCF_000695815.1 Acanthisitta chloris
AATAAAATAAAATAAAATAAAATATCTGCTATTTGTATGCATGGGGCTGCTGCAAGGTGCTGGATCTGCACAGATGCCCTGCACAATAAAGGGCACACTGGTAACTGGAGAAGTGTTGCCTTGGGTATGGTAAATGATACCTATATCCAAGCAGTCCTGCACAAACCCTGCATGTCCAGAGATAGCAATGGCCACACTGAGTATACTGATAAGTGTTATTTCTAAATGCACAGTTATTGTCTTATCTGAGCAAAACCCACAGTTCAGCATCCCACAATGGGTGTTTGATACCTCTTCCCATAAGGACCATGTCTCTGTATTTCAGGGCAGACACAGCCTGAATGAGGTTCTGGGGGAGGCTGCCATGTAATCATTTCACATGATAAGGGGGGACAGGCCACTTCAACCAAGGGTGTGTGGAGAAGCAGGAAAAAGCTGAAGCTCCAGCATGATTAGATACTGCTGATTCTCAAAGGACTCATATTCACAGAGGGAACCTGCAGGATCATCTCATGGGGTGCCCATGTGCTGCAACTCAGCTGCCAAATGCTGCCCAAAAGCCCATGGAGGTGCATAGGGCAGGAGCAGCTACCCATCTGTACATCCCTGCCCATGTCACAGCTCCAGTTAGGCCTCCCCTACATGAACTTCTGGGACACTGAAAGCAGAGTCAGCTATTCTGCCCTAGTGTGACTCTTGGGAGTCTGAAAAGGGAGCTAGTGTAGCTACCTTAGCACAAATCTACACCATAGCTCACTGTCCCCATGTTGAAAGCAGTATAGTCACCCATCAGATCAGCAGAGCAGTCAATATTTTCACATGTTCTCCTCTTTTAATGTCTTTATTTTGCTGGATACAAAATGTACTTGACCTCTGAGGGTAATGTCCTGGAGAAGAAGCAGATGTTTAAGCCTCTGTGCATGTCAACTCCATCATCACTCTGTTGCATGGTGGCCTCATTACCAGTTAGAAGAGCTCAAGGAAGGTATGAAAGACTACAAAGGATCCAGATGAAGTTTTGCTTCCCACATATTTGAATAATTATTTCTACAGCAACATGATTCACTTTTCATTCTTTGTAAGTTTCTCCATGATGTACTCCTAGGAGTCCACTCTCTGTTCCAAAAGCTGTTGCATCCTCTTTTTAATGATCATCAGATGCATCCTTGTAATTTGGACCAGCTTATTCAAGTTTAGGTTTTTGCAACCTGATTTTTAGATATATGTCCTACCTTTATTTGGAAGGAAAATGACACTGAAATCAAAACCACAAGAAGAACTGGGCCCAGTGGTCCAGTGCTCTGTTTGGAATGGAGATGCTGTTCAACCTAAAAGCAGCCAAACAGAACACTAAATGGTTTTGTTTGATGTTTACTGAGAAGGTGCCCAGCAGAGTTACATATGTTTCAATGTGTGTCCATACACTGAAATAGTCCTACCACCTTCTAATCTGCTAGATCCTCTTTGTCCTCTCATTTCCTCTCCCTGGAGGGGAAAGGGTCAGGCCTATGGACTGGGGACCTGGAAGCCCAGAGACACCTGAAAACAAACAAGCCTTTCTTATCTGTCATTCTGCCTCTAAATTCCCCTTCTGCATTGGAGACCCACTGTGAATACAGACATATGTTTTTAAAGAGACACAGTTTTGTCTTGCTGATCGCAATGTAATTAGAAAGCTATTTGGCACATACAGGAACTTCTGTACTAATTTGGCACTATCCCATCTTGTTACTGGCAGCATTGGTTTTGCTCCCCGTTGGCGACTCTCCTAGATGTCTTACAGCTTCTGGAAACATCAGCCATGCCTATTCAGGGAATAAGTTTGGCAGGATGCTGACACCTTGTGCAGTACATCCAGCAGCAATGTGGCTGTGTGATGTTGGCTCATTATCAGACTCCACCACTGGATCTTCTGATGGGGTATGGCATTATAGAGACAGGTGCATGGTTTGTATTATGAAAGCCAGCATGACATTTCCCATTAACTCAGCTTCAATTACAAGGTTTTATCTGAGTTATGCTTCAAAATGGGGTCCTATGTCAATTCCTCATTAGATTTTTTTTTTTTTAAAGAACTTAAAGGAGAAAGCAAGCGTTTTCCCCCTGGGCCTCACTTGCTTTAATAGGAAAGGATACATACAGCTCCTGAGTTATGATGTTTCAAATTTCAGAGGTCTCAGATATTTTTGTTGATGATCCATGGGGACATAGGTCTCCCTAATCTAACACACTGTATCCAGCATTCTCCTGTCACTTACATCAGTAATGAAAAAAAAAATGTATTGCTGGTTCCGAAGTGGCAATTCTGAAAGAGAAGAGCTCCTAACCTTGACACAAGAATGTTTTTGTCATAATTACTTGGCCAATGACTAGTTTCTTCCTGCTATTTGGGTATTTTAGCTAAATCAGAACTCCATGCCCTCCAAGTGAACACACAAGCAAAACATGAAATAATCCAGTGTGGTGAAGCCTTCACCTGACCTGCAGGACTGAGCCCTCCTTCTTGGTGCAATTGATCTTCATTCTCAGAAACCCTTTGAAATCCAACCTCCCTCATTGTTTGCTGGGTTATTTGAGCTTCTCCCAGAGGTTTTTCACTGCCTTCTTTAGAAAATTTTAGAACAGGGAAATGTAAAGCTACTTTCTTTTTTCCAAACTCTTCCTTCTTTTTTCTCTGTCTCCTTGGTGCGAATGGCTATTTGTGCCTTCTCATGCCTATTGAAACACTCCTTGCAGCTCCCATCAATGCCAGGAGTTACTCTCAGTGTATCATGACCTATCAAAACCAAACATGCAGATTTCATTAGTGTTTCTCTTTTTGAATTTCAGAACTCTGTGAGTCAGATTTTCAATTTTGTTTCTACAGGCATAAAATCAAACGATCGTCTTCTTTAAGTGAAAACTTTGATTTTCACACAGTATAACCACCAGTGGGTAAGGTCACAACAAACAACAGTGGGATGAGGTTCATATTAAATGAGAAGGGTCACACAGCAGAGAATACATCCTAATGCCCCCCTGGCTTACACTGAACCCAACCAGCTATGCCAGGCCAAGGAAATCATTTTGGCTCTTAACATCATTGCAGCCACTGTTGCTAGTGCAGCTGCAAACATTACTTTTATAAAAGGCTGGTGCTTTTCTAATCCTGCAGAATCCAGTAAAAACTTTCACCAGTGAATTCCACAGGTTTGCTCTACCCTACTTATTCATGGTTCTCTTTATCTGCTTTAGAAGTGTCGCCTTGTAAATGCAAGTGTCCCCTTTTCCTTGTTTTCTAGGACAGGCAGAACAAGAGTGTCTGACTGGCATAGATGTTGATCCTCTATGCTCATGAAAATGTGGGAGGAATTAGGTCCTTCCTGCAGATTTGACTGGATTCTCCAGAAACTAAGCTTTCATTTAAAAAGCTAATGAAATGTTTAGCTCTTCTGGTAGCAAAGATAACCAGGCTTCAGTTTGCATTCTGCAGAGGTTATCTCGTGTCAAAGTCAGAGAAACTGCAACTAAACTACAGAGTTATGAGCTTCCTCCAGTTAACTTAAATGGGTGCTACGTGAAAAAGAATGTGTCAGGGATGTTGGTGCACCACAGATCTAGAGACAGAGAAAAACTTTGCTGAAGAGGGGCCATCAGAGAGGTTGATCCAGACAGGATGGGGGTGTCCATGTAGTTCTGCCATCTCCTGCCTCCTCTCCATTCCTTATTGCTCACTGGCATTGCTCTTGTCCAGTTTCATCCTTCAGCCCTTCCTCGCACAGTTCCTTCATGAATCCTGACTAGCACATTTCCATATGGATTTATGAACCCTGACCATAAGTATGACAATAATTAATAATTTGAGAAGCAAGATAGGCCATGATCCTGGTTGGAAAATGACAGAGGGGGAAACTTTGGCAGAAGCAATTGTAAATATCCTGAAAAGGAGCAGCAAGGCCAATGCTCATGAGGAGTCTGAGTGCTCAGACACCCCTTATGCCAACTCAGATCTTTCCAGTCTCCCAGCTTTTGGGACATTGCCAGAAGGACTGGCCAGCTCCTAGACTCAAGTGACCAGCTTCATCATCCTCAGCCCTTCTACTCACCTGGGAAACATGAATTATTCACACATTCTTTTAGCAAGTTCACATTGTACATGTGGCATCTAAAGTCACAGGCAGTAATGAGGCTGATGAGCCACCCTGCCATGTGCACATGTGGCTACACGTGCAGCCACATCTGCACACCAAGATAGGTACATTCTTATTCTCTTCTTAATGCATCCCCCCACTGCAGCATCTCAGGCACTTTTTTTTTTTGCTTCTGCTGCTTAGTATCTTCACTGAGCTGTTCACAATAATGCTCAGTTCTTTTCCCTAGAGATTACAGTTAATTCAGAAGCCATCAGTGTGTCAGAGTAGTTTAAATTATTTCTTTCAAATGCATTACCTTTTAGTTCAAGTTCATCTGCCATCATGTTAGGACAACTACTGGTGGTATTAGAGTTGTCTGGTGTTTCAAAGAATCCTTTGCAGCTTTTCCTTTCTGAACAAGCTTTTATCAGCTGCATATTTTGACATTGCATTGTTCCTCAAATTCTTGGTGTTATTAGGAAATGCAGTTCTTAGCAAATCCACTGAAACTACGATCATAGTCTTAAGACATAGGAAATAATTCTAAAAATCTCTAAAAAACCTAATGGGTACATTCCTTATCTCAAAGTCCATATTTGTCTGCTATCTGTTGTAAACAGATCCTCATAGGAACTGAAGGAAATCAGTGTAATGTATGTACAACATAGTCACCTGCACATGGATAGATAAAAAATAGTCCTTATAGACATCCTTAGGGCACTTCACTCTCAATATTTTTCAGCCTCAGGCTTCAAACATTTATTTCCACTGTCAGCTTGTCTCTTCAGCAGTTGTTAATCCAGAACAAGATTTTGCCTCACCTTCTTGTTACCAGACTTTTTTTCATAGTCTCACGGGCAGAATCCTATTGAAAGCTTTTCAACATTTTAAATAAATTATATTCTTCATCTTGCCTTAATGTACTTTTTTTTTTTAACTCAAAGAATTCTCTGACTTTAGGAGAAGCATAATTTACTTCTATGTATGTCATGCCAGTATGTCCTGAGCAAATTGTAAAGATTCTTGTGCATTATATAACTCTAATGGTTTTCTCAATTTTCTACACACTGAAGTATTTGATTCAAAACTTATCCTTACCTCCATTTTTAAATGTGGACTCTGTGCTTCTACTTGTGTTGGTGCCTCAGCTTCTGCTTTGTGTGAGGGAAAATTCTCTAAGCTTTTAATCACACACTACCTTCAGATATTACAGTAACCTCATCAGCTCTTGGAATTGACTGCAAGGAGAAAGCAGCATAGCTTGAAATGAGAGCTTTCAACAATTTGGTTTTTTCAATATCATTTTCAGATAACAATCTTACTACAAACGTCCTCCACAGTTTTAACAAATCTTGTTATAATAATCCACTGGGTGTTACACACAAGGTGCTGTGACACAGTCACTTCCATGAATGACTTTATTGGGAATATTATTGCAAACTGAGGAAAACAAAAGCTCTGTGGGAACTTTAACTCCACCAGCTAGACTAATGTACTTTGCTATGAGGACTATTATTAACCCAGTTACAGAAACATTTACTTGAATAATAAATGAGTTATTACTGCATGCTGTGGGCTGTGAGATTTAAAAGGAAAAGCTGAAAATGTTCACTCAGAGCAGTGTAGAAAAAACAAGGCAGGAGGAAATCTTTTGTCAAATATTTAATTTGTCTTTTAGGTTAGTTTTGGAAAGGCATCGATCAAGATCTGAGAATAGTGATCTTCTTCACAAAGATTATGATGAAAATCAATCCACATGCAAAACTGCACCTTTGAGAGGCTGGAATATAAATTAGTCCTCAGACACAAAACTCCTTATTTTTTCTTCCCTACAGAAATGGACCCCCTTCCCTCTCCTTCACTTAATCCCATGCAACTCAAAGCAATTTTTTAATCAGACTGCAGATGTCCAACAGCACTGCAGTGCAGTGTCATTCACTGGGCAGCCCTGACCCACACCAGGGCTCTGAGTTCTGCTGCCCAGAAAGATGTCCAACAGCACTGCAGTGCCACAGTTTGCTCTAGGCAGAGAAAATGGTACAGAGGATCCAGAGTTATCACAAAGCCAGTGGCAGGAGGGATCACTCTCCCTCTGGTCACCTTCCTGAGCCCTCAGTGCCTTGATGCTTCCACACAAGCTGGGCAGCCCTGACCCACACCAGGGCTCTGAGTTCTGCTGCCCAGAAAGATGTCCAACAGCACTGCAGTGCCACAGTTTGCTCTAGGCAGAGAAAATGGTACAGAGGATCCAGAGTTATCACAAAGCCAGTGGCAGGAGGGATCACTCTCCCTCTGGTCACCTTCCTGAGCCCTCAGTGCCTTGATGCTTCCACACAAGAAGCTGAGAGTCCCCTTGGATACTTTATGGTCACCTCTTTGGGCATTTCTGTGAGGACTGGTCCTTTCAGGAGAAAGAATTTACAGTTGGGTCTCCCATGTCCCAGACAAAGGACAAGGTGAGGCAGAAAATGAAGAAGGATGAAATGACACCTCCCCTTCTCGCTCCTTTGTTCCTTTCTTCTCCCTATTTTTTGTCAAAAAAAAAAAAAAAAAAAAAAGGAAGAAAAGATTTGACTGCCTCGAGCAGAACTCACAAATAGTTTCAGGATATTCAAAACCACATTTCCACGTAAATTTACTCTTCCTTCAAAGGTTTCACTGGCTTCCCCCTCACTCGTGGTTTAATTTTCTGACTCCTGGTTATGGTGTGTTTAGAGCCCAGCAATGAATCCATTGTTAACCTTGTTCAGGCTTAGGTTTTTTGAAAATTACTTTTTTCTTCATAGGGCTGCCCATGAACTGTCTTGAGATGCATCAAGCTCCCTGCAATCTCATTTGCACCCTGCCTGCCTTTTACTTTTTGCCATCTCCCCAATCATGTCATTAACACACTTTTTAATCACTCCTTTTTCTAGAACAGTATTTTGATTTAGCCCAACAGCTAAATTTTTGCCCAGGTGAAAATTAACCATTTACTCTCATTTGTTATTTTTCATTAGACAGAGTTCACACACACAACAGTTTTGCACTGATCAAACTGTCAGCTAGGAAAAAACTTTTCCAAACTTAAAAGTGTCATTCTATGCATTTTATCACTTCTCTATCCACACAGGAATGAACTTTCCTGTTCAGTTCCCAATGAATTCACTGAATCCCTTGAAGGCAGCCTGTTGGGAACACACTGGGAAAAAAAAACTTTAATCTTCTTTTTTCTATGATTTTTAAAAAAATTATTATTATTTCCAGGGTGACTTTTGCAGCAAACACACCCCACAATAATTTCCTATTTACTGTATCTTCTAATATGAGACTGTGTTTCTTCCTGTTGATACATGGAGGAAGTATTTTAATTTTCTAAAGGATACCTGGATGGTTTCAATAACCTGTTTGGACTTTCTGCTTGCCTATCTGGCAGAGGGAGCTGCAGGGACCCAAGCCCAGACTGTGTCTTCATACTCTGACAAATACAATATCTGCTCTTCTCACAGTGGGAATCACCCTGACATGTCCCAGGGACAACTTGAGCTTCATATTTATATTCTTATAGCTCATTCATGTGATGAGACTGAGAGAAGTGTTAGATTCATGTGATGTGCTAGAGAGGAACTCTAGATCAGATGAAATGTGCCATAGAGAGCAGAAGAGCTGTATTGTGCATCACTGGGAGGACCTCATTGCTTTGAAACCTCTGGCTTTAACAGACATTTTTATTGGCTTTGCTTCCCAAGTTTTTTTTTCCTCCTGTCTTGATTCATCTTGCCACCCAGAAAAGAATCCAGAGTTTGCAGAGTGACACGAAAGTAATTTGAAGTAAGACTAGATTAATTTCTATATTGCAGTTATTCCAAGAAACAGCATAGCTAATATTATGCCTGAGGGTAAAACATATTTGGACTGCTTTCATATTTTAATGAAAAGTATATTCCACTGAGTATTAACACTAAACAACATTACCTAGAGATATGTTAATAATAGTTTTGTAGCTTACTGGAAGATTAAGATTTGACAATTCCCACAGAAGCACAGCAGTCTATGTAAATTCCTCTTAAACCTTGACAACAGTACTACAGAACAGATAATTTATTTATTTTAGAAATGTCAGCAGGGTATGACCACTGAGATGAAACATCTCATTTTCAAGAACATCTTCAGGGATGATGGCAAATTATAGGC
Source organism: Acanthisitta chloris (assembly GCF_000695815.1). NCBI lineage: Eukaryota > Metazoa > Chordata > Aves > Passeriformes > Acanthisittidae > Acanthisitta > Acanthisitta chloris. The sequence continues at coordinate 8,286 of NW_008678792.1, forward strand.
ACTCACAGCGATGCACTTGGTGTTAAAGAATACAGTGTACGATCAAATATGACAAGTAGAGGACTGGGGTGTTTTTTTATAAACAGAATAATAAATTTGCTTAAAAGGTAGATAAATTGTGACAGAATGTAATATTCTGTACTGTGATGTTCTAGCTCAATGACTCTGAATAACTAAAGAATTTTGTTTGGTTTTTATTTCAGAAGTTTAAACTCTGTCATCTTCACAGCTCTCAGTCTGTGTTAGTTATCAAGCATGGCCTGGTATTGCACTAGACAGAGAAATAATAACCTAATAAAGAGCAAAACAGTTTTATGCAACTGGATTTTTTTTCACTTCTCCCTCCCAGGGAAACTGTCATAGAATTTCCTGCTGTTACTTTATATAAGTCACTGCTGTGGAGTTTATATTTCCTTTCTTATGTAAAGTTCTTTTTTTCAATCATTTTATCATTCATTCTTCTTTGAGATTTTTTTTTTTTTTAGATCTTGGACTTTCCACTGTGTTACAAAAATTACCCTGTGATCAAAACACCAATGACACACATGAAGTTTCATTTGCTGAAATAAAACTGCAAATGCCTCAATAAAAAAATCCATTTTCCATCAGAGCAGCAATGGTCTGGGAATTACCCTATCAGTAAATATGCATCCAAAGATCACAGAAGATGCCAAAACTTTTTAAGGGCTCAGTGTAAGATTTTCCTGTTTAAGTATGTCATGCTGTACTTTTTTATTCCTTTTGGCAACACTGGTTTGTTGAAATATGCCTTAAAAAAATACAAAGAAAGAAGTGCTCAGTGCTGCAAACCTCCCAGATTTAGATGCTATCATATGTTTTATAGGCTTTAGGCTCAGACCCTCCCCTGGAATAGGTCAGTATGGCCCTGCTGACTTCAGTGTCACCTCATATCAGGTGGGACTTTGGCTTTCATGACTTTAGTGAAGTCTCTGTGCTGTACAGTGGGTTACAGATTAGAAATAATTTTAGTTGTGTTGATCACACAAATGTTCTGAAGTGCTTGATGTTGAAACAGTGTGTTTTCTGCCCTGTTTGGCCACTGAGGTGACCACTGACAGAAGGAACAATCCAGACCTTCCTGGGCATAGCTTTTGCTTTCTGAAGACTCACTTGGCTCTCTAAGCCTCTAAGCCTGCTCTGCTCCCTGCACTTGCATTTTCCCTGAGCTCACACAGGGGTAGCTCTTCTGTGGGTCCACAGGTCACACCAGCTGGGACTGAGAGCACAGCACCAGGGCTTACAATGCAGCACCTACAGCAACCCAATCTGTAGCACCAGGACACCTGATAACACACGTAAGGACCTGGTAAAGCTGTGCCTACAGCCCATGGCACAGCCACTGACTCTTCAGCAGCTCCTGAGTGCTCAAGTGCCACTCCTTCAACAAGAAACCATTTTTCATTTCTAAACTAACCAGGGCTGAATTGAAGGAACAGCAGATGCTGATTGCAGTGCCTGGGCCCAGAGCAGCACTGGGTGCAGCACAGCCTGTCTTCTGCCTCCTTCATTTGCCATGCACTGCTAGACAGCCAGAAAGACCAAACCACCAGAATTACAGCCATCCCAGTCCTCAGCTGTAGCATAAATGACTCAGGTGCTTGAATAAAAATCCAGGAAAGGATCAGATCCATCATTCTGCTGGGATTATTTGGTTGCTTTACTGAGGGAAACCTTTCTTCAATGTTCCTCAGGATTCTCTTCAGTAAGGGAGTTATTTAGTAGTAAAAACAGCTTCTTTACCATCTCCACTCCCTATCTCAAAACAGGGACAATGATTAAGGAAAATGCCTTGAAAATGTATTTATAATCCCTCCAGTGTTCTGCACCTGCCACGGGCCTTGGAACATTCAGAGCAGCAGTAAAACAGTCTCAGGATTACGTTTACATCATCAGGAATGACATCAGTCCATTATTTTCCTCCTCATCCTGAGTTACACTGGTTGCAGTTTGGTCATTGTTGTGCTTTGGCCTGCAGCCTATGGAGCACTGGTTGAGCATGAACTGCTGTTTTTCCTGTTGGGAAAGCTTGAGATAATCATCTTCAGTAATCCTCACAGACAATGTGGGTTAAAATTCTGGTTCATGACTATTTTTTGTGTCATGCCAAACCCACAGCTAGGTGAACCTTGCATTCTCTGCCCAGTTCTCCTTTCTATCATGTCCAAACACAGAGCACCAATAGCTGAGAAAATCCTCTGCCAGGGTTTCTACCTTCATGTCAAAGCAATGGACTGACTGGGCTAGTGTGTGTGCACCTAGGAGCATGACAGGATCACAGGACAGGCTGGTTCCTCCAGCAGCCACCTGCAGCAATTGCCTACTTCTCCAGCTACAGCCCACAGCCCACAGCCAAAGCCTGCAGCTTGCAACCCCAGCAGAGAAATTTGGGCACTCAGCAGAGCTGAAATACACCCCACTGTTTCAAACAGCTGCATCCCATGTCCTCCAGGAGTCCAGTGTGCTGGGGTTTAAGGCTGGGTCTTGGACATACAGGTGAAGGAAACACATTCAGGACTAACAAGCTAAAAATTGGATCAGAAATCTAAATCCCAGAGTAAAATCTGACAGGACAGATTTCCACTCCAGACTAGGCTAGACAGAGAGACATAAGAAGAAGAATAAATCTGTACAAAGACTGGAAAGAGGACCAGTATGCAAAAGCAGAGGAACAGAGCTAATCTTAGTACTGAAAAAGGAAGGCTGAGATTGATCTCACAAAGCTTGAGGCAAAAGAGCAAGGGTTCTTCAACAGCATAAAACACAAAGAAATAAAAGTGAGGCACTATCCAAACTTTGCCTCCGTTTCCCACAAAGGTGATGAGAGGAAAAGACAGATGATGGGGAAAAGAGCTGGAAATCATGGTGGAAACAAAACTCAAGGAGTTCAATGTGCTTGGTTCAGGGAAACTGGATGATCTCATCCCTGTGTTCTGAAAAATACTGGCACAAAAAAAAATGGCAAGAGGGGTGCTTCAAAAGGAAAACAAAGTACTCAGATTAAGTCTAGACTCATTAGTCTGTCTCAGCAGTATTCATGGTTTAAAACAGATTCTGAAGAAAATTGTAATTAAAGACACGAATGGGAAGGGGAAAAATAATAAAACACAACAGGAGTGATTTTAAGGTAGCTTCTGCCAGATTGCCTTTGATAAAGCATCAAATTTATCTAATAAAGGAAATATTCCAGACAATCTCTCTGGATTTTAGTAGGATATTTTGCTATAGGTCATGTGGAAATCCTTTCTTTAAGCTGGAAAAGTTGGGGTCGGTTGGGAAAGTGAAAGGTGAGTAAGGAGCTGGCTTAGAGATAGCAGTGTGGAAGGAAAAGGAGACAATGAGTAATCCTGCAAGAAATATGGGGCTGGAGGGAGGTTACTAGGAGAGACTCCAAAGCCTTAATATTTTGATAATGACCTTGTCAAAGCCATTAGAACCGTGCTGATAAATTAGCTAGTGACCTAATGTTAAGGAACATCATGAATACAGAGGAATAGCAGAATACCATGCAAAAAAAAAAAAAAAGTTAATGGCCCTCGAGGCTAGGGTAAAGGGAAGGTATGAAATCCTGCGGTACCAAAAATGAGCTCATGCACTCGGGAACAAAACGTCTTCATACAGACCCAGTGCTACCTTCAAACTGTGGAATTTGTTCAGTCATGCCAGGCTAACACAAGAGTTACCTAATGCTCATTGATTGGAGTGGGAAGGAGTCTCCAAAACAGCTTTAAATTATGGAACATAGAGCAGACAGACATCAAATATCAGTCCTGGGCAAAATTCACATTGTATGGACAAAGCAAGAAGAGGCAACATTTGGCACTCTGCTCCAGGGTGAGTGGGTGCCCCATCAGCAGCACCTTCATAAAATCCTCCTGTGAATCACAGCTTCACACACAGCTATGAGTGGGAGAGCCACTGGAACTCCCTGTGTGGCAGACACCCTGCTACTGCCTACCAGCTCCCCAAACAGGACAGCCTGTCACCACTCACTGGGTGGGCACCAGGCAGCGTGGGGTCACAGGAGACTTGAGGCTGTCTGGACTGCAAGGTCTGTGTTACCACAAGGTTCTTGACAGTCAGGCTCAGAAACAGGGGGTTTGGAGCAGGTTCAGTAACAACAGATGGTCAACCTCAAGGGATGGGTTTTGGAGTAGAGCACTCCCAAATCCCTCAGTAAGAAACAGCAGGAGCTACTTTTTTCCCCTAATGTGGACATGGCAACCTTCATTGCTTGGCACTTTTTTTTGGTCAGTTTTCATGTGCCACAGAGGGCATGAGCAGAGATGGCTTTTTGCAGAGCAGCTTCTCTTGAGGGCCTGTGAAGGCTTAAGGAGAAGCACCAGCCAAAAAGAAAGCACAAGCAGAGTCTAAATTTGTTTCCTTGCCATATTGCTCTGCCACCACAGAGGAAAGGGATTGAATTCAGATCTAAGTATACATGTTTGCAAAATCACAACTGCATTTCCCAGAGCTAGAGGTACTTTGCATAAACTGAATGGAGGCAGTTTGGATTAGCTTGGATACAGATCTAGCATAGACCCAGAATTTGGGTGTTCTCACATGATAGGCAAGAGGAAAAGGAGACTTCTTTTAGCTTGCTGAATAGCTACTGAATAGTATTTTCAATAATCTTTATAGACCATCCATAATGATTAAATCTGACTCCATAAGTAGTGGATAAAGATCTCCGAAGGACTGAAATGGTAAATATTCTAAATATCAAGTTCTAGCAAGGTGTGCAGATGGCCAGTTCTGTATGTGAATAAGCTATTAAGGTATTTATAAAAAGCCAGATAATAACCTACCCAAAAATCTCTCAGGTCAGAAAAATAAATTTAGTGGCTATTTTTCAGCTTTGAAGGAAAGGGTGTCATAGGTGTATCCAATTTCCACACATTAAGACCTCAAAATTACAGTCAAATATGGCTTTGCAGGCATTGCTGCTGCAATACCAGGACTTGTCTATAAAAAATGCACAGAAAGAGTTTGTCTGAAGAACAGGAATTCTGATGACATGGTATCAGCAAGGAGCTTGGTAAAGATCCCAAAGACATCTATAATACATGGGCTGAAATCATGGTTTAAATTTATTGTTCAATTACAGCTTCAGGCTCTTGGAGTTCATTGCTGCCAAGAAATATATATGACATTAAATTATGGAATATTTTGTTAAATATTTTAATACATTTGAGTACTTTTAACTTTTATTTAAGCATATTATTCAGAGAACAGAAAACATTGCTCTTTCCTAATTAAAGGTGTGAGTCAGCAAGACCAATAAAGTGCTTACTCCAGTGTTGGAGGAAACTCTGAGGAGGGAGAGAAATCCTATTAGAAAGTCCCCTATTATCCTGGCAATGCCTGCCTGAGTGACATCTCAATGTATTTTTGCTGAGTTAAGCCTTACAAGGCCCATCCACTTATGGCACAAGATTTCATTTCACCATTAATTTATTTGATTTGTCAAGAGATTAATAGGCATGTGAGATTTTAGTTAAAATTTCAGAGCACATTGTGAGGCTCTGTCAGATGGAGGAAAGCTATTATTAGCAGGAGTGTAGATGCTGTTTGAAGGCTGGAGGCTCATGAAAACTAGGTGGGACTGTCCACCTTATGTGGGTTGGACAGTGACTTCCCACTGCTTTGGCCAAGGATTCTTGCATCAAAACTCATCGAAAAAGAACCAGGTAAGAGAAGGTATCTTAATTTCCAAAGAACATTCTGTCAGGGTTTGAGGTGTTTTACTTCTTGTGACACTTGCAAGACATACTTGACCATGTAGCTCTGTAGAAGTATGAAGACTAGCAGACCACAAGTTTGGCCTCTCACTCATAAGGTTGGAGCCACACCTGAAGAGCTCAGCAGCTGGAGGTTTGGCCAACTACATCTAGTCTAGGCAGGTGTGCCCCTTGGTGCACTCATGATCTATCATCCAGAGCACTGAGACCCAGTTTTCTTTTGCCTTTTCTGTTCTTTGGAAACCACAGCAGGCAAAGAATGCATCCAGGTCTCACCTTGTATGGTTTTAGGATTTCAACAAGCTGTGTAGCTAGATGTGAGAAGTAGGAAGTGCCCTTGATTCTGTAATTCAGATGGAGCTCTGTGGAGCAGCAAAGGCAGTGCAAAGGATTGCAAAAAGATTTTCACTTTTCCTCTAGCTCTTTTATTGCTGGATGGATCAAATTAAAGCAGCTTGGATGGGCTTTTTGAATGCTTTTGAATGATTTGCAAGCATTCAACCTTTCTCCATTGTGTTCAAGGACCATTAAGAGGCTGTGTCTGATCTGAGCTCTGTTAAGTAGGACTCCAGTATTTAATCTGGGATACCCTCTCAGCTGCAAATTTTTAATAAAATTTCTAAATGGCAACAGTACTGTCATTAGTAATGAAGTAGATACAATTATTGCTAAGTGAGCAGTCGATACATATTAATAGCATCTCATTCAAACATGCAGGAAAATTGCATTAGTTCCAGAATATATCCTGCAGGGAACAATCTCTCACTGCCATGAGGCCAGATTCCCATGTTGTTCAAACTCATACAAATAAAGGAATAATTCTGCTAACTTCTGATAGGCTTGAGAGAAAAACATTTTCAAAAAAACTTTTACAAACCCAGGCTCTCATCCCTTGTGATTGAGGGGTAAATGCACACTGGAGTATGGCCACTGTAGTGGTCTGCACCTCACTTCTACTCCACAGCCTACCTGATACTCCCTATCACCCTAAGTTTGTCAACTGGGTACACTTCAAAACAGGAGATGAGGGTCAGAGACCCTTTGGGCAATGACAGTGTCTCAAACCATTCCTGGAAGGTCCTCCCACCACTAAAAACCTGGTAAAACCAGGTGTCACAGGGAAACATGTCCACCTGGTTCTCAAGTGCTGCACAGGAGGGTACTGAGCCTCAGGAGAAGGGTCCCACCTCTCAGCTGTGCCTGAACAGAGGCTGCTGACATGAAGCTCTGAGTCAGCTCTATCTCCTCGACAGAGAGGTTGCCTTATTCTTGGTACCTCCTTCAGAAGCCAAGACCTAACCCTCCAATGATCTCTCTAGGCTGCAAGCAGGCTAGATGTAACTTTTGCTTCTGCATCCTCTTCCTAGTCCCAAACACCTTGTTTCAAAGCACTGCCTAAGTTGAGGGCACTTAAAATGGCTTTTTTGTGTGGCATCATAATGAGCCCTACAGCCTTTCACATCTACCACCATAATGCATCACTGAGCCCTACAGCCTTTCACATCTACCAGTGCTTCATCTGTGCTGTAAGAGCTGAACTCAGCTCCTCTACCTACTTTCACAGACTATTTCAACCAGAGCTATGTTCTTTACTTGCAGCTGCATGTCTCTCTTAATTCAGTGTCTGGTTTGTGTTCAAGACCATTAGCTTTCATGAATGAGCACGTAGCTCTCTGGACTGTGAGGATCACATACAGAGATGGTAGTACTCTTCACTTAGCCATCCTTCCAGAAGACTTACTGAAGTCCAGCAGCATTGCTACTGTACAGATGTCCTGCAAACAGCTGTCTGCTGTATCTTCAGATATTTTATGAAATCCTTATAGAAGCTGTGGCTGAAATTAAACCTGGTAGAAGAGTCTGGTGGGATTTGAAAAGCACAATTCACTAAGAGTCATGAGAGTCACTTGAAGCAAACCTCTCTGAAGTGGTACAGTCATTGCTCTGGATGAACATGTTTGTCTTGTCCCTGTAGGAGTGGAGCACATTGCCCACCAACACACAGTCTCGTTGTTCTAAAGAAGGATTTTCTGAACATCAGCAGCTTGTCCAAATGCTAATCCTGAAATTATCGAAGCAATTCTCTAAAGACTATTATTTTTCCAATACATGTTAGAGTGTTATTCTGAACACTGGTTTTCTTTTCATTTATTCACAAAACTTGCAAGAGATTTTCCTATTTAGGGCATGTGTCTGCACCTTTGAATTTAGTAGGAATGTTATTATTAAAATAATATAAATGAGGATTTTTTTTTTCATGGCACATAAAATAGGACATTTACAACAGCCATTACTTATAAACATCATGTATTTTCCCTTTTTTAAGGGGAGTGGCATAACAGGGTTGCCAGAAGAGAAATATTCCATGTTCTCTTTCCATTTCTCTCTCTCATACATACACGTTTATAGTGAATGTCAAAAAAATTACAACACCATAACTGAGAGTGTAGAAATTGCCCAGAACTATAAAATGTTGGACTGCAAACAGGCAGAAAGAGCTTCTGACTCTCTGAGCACTGACCATGAGTGCCACAGTGGAAGAAGGACATGGAGCTTGCAGTAAGAGACTGGCAGGCTCTTTAGTGAACTCTCTGTAGCTAAAAACATCCCAGATGACACATATGCCCAAAGCTGTTTGGGCTGAGACATAGGTCTGTTCCTCCTAGTACCAGAGCTGGATTTCTGCACATTGACAGTGTCAGTGTCTGCACTACCAGCCATCATGTTTAACTCTTCCCCTTCCAGGCAACTCCATTAGTATAATGCCATATTTTCTATCTGAACATCGGTTTTATCTCACAGTTAGAGCCCCCAGTGTAATGTTTGCAGAGGACTGGCAATCCAGGATTTACCTGGAATGTGTGACTGCAGGCAGAAGAGCCAATGGTAGATGCTGTGGATAAGCAGGAAGGTCCAGACATCAAGGTCTTCACTGTAAGCATGACAGCACTGCAGCCTTGATGCCATGGCTCACACCACATCCTGCATCTCCTCTTTGCACCATGTCTTACTTCCATTACATCTCTGTTTCCATCTTCAAACATCAACATTGCATGGGCGTGGGGTGGTTTTAAACCAGCCTTTTAGTTCCTTCATTTTCATTTGGGAATACCAACACATTTCTCCATAATGTATTTTCTTAAGAATTTTATTTAAAACCAACATACCTATGTGGTAGACATCTGATTTGAGCTTTTTAGAACTAACATCAGCAGAATGTGTCAGAATAAGGCAGGGAATATCCCAGGATACCTGCATTGCTTTTCCCATATATATGAGAAAGGCATATGTTCAAGACACTGCGACTCTGTAGTTTCCAAGCAGGACTTGGCAGTTTTCAGGGTTTCAGTTTCACATGTAAAGCAATGAGTCCCTTAATCCTGAATATTTTCCTATACTCTATCAAATGCTGATGATTATCTGGAAATTACAGCAGCAGCAGTGGGAATTTTTTATGGGAAAATTTTGTTCAGACAGGTGAATTTACTTACTGCTTGAGGAATACTTGTGTTAGTGTGGTTTCTTTCCCATAGAACTCACTAGAAGGATGCCACTCAACAACCCTAATGTTAAAAAAACTAATAGTCTCTTCTAGAAGTGAATGTACAGAAAAAAAGTGGCCCATAGCAATTGATAATTTTCTGTGGATAAGCAACCCAAGACTGCATAATCAGCATGGGCAAATACCTTAAGCATAGAAGTTTTGCTAGTAGCCACCTGAGATTAAATATTTTGCTGGAACCTCACCCAGACAACCCTGTCATGACTGTGAAGCCACCGTGGCAAACGATAGATGATATTGTAGGAGTCCAAGGACATAGCTGAGCTTTATATGCTTTTTTTTCTTCCTGGAAATGGGTCAAAAATATTCCTGTCCTTTATTGATCTTGTCATTATCCCAACATGAAATTGGGAAATAAGCAATACAATGCGTTTCTCAGGAGAAATGAGAGACTGAGGAACTTTCGTGCTGTTTCTTAACTGAGAAGTTCAAATGCCTCTGCAGATTTTCCTTTGAATTTACAGATTATTTTTTTCCTCTGAGCTTTTTGCAGGTGGAAATGTTTCCTGTAAAAAACAAGGCTAAAGAGAACTAACCTCATTGTTGCAGTGGCCGAAACCTTGGAGCCATCCGCAAACATTTTCACAGGCTGAAAGAGGAGCCAGGCAATAGGCGTTTTCCAATTGCTGCTATCTACCTTAAATCATCCAGAACAGTCCTGTGTACTCCCAGTTTTTGGCCTGAGGTGCAGGTTTCTTAGGCCTCCTGGAATAACTCCAAATCCCAACTGAGATGACAGTGCCAAGGCCTTAAGTGCTGCAGCCCTGCTTCTATCTCTGCACAGAGCCAGGGAAGAAAAGTGATCTGTGTCCTGCCAAGCACACCACATTTGCTGAGCCCATTGTTGATTCGTTTCCCTCAAAATAGAGATTCTCTTCTTTTCCTGACCGTGTTTTGTAACCATGTGCAGTGCTGTTTAGTTCCCAAATGTGAAAGGAGACCTGGGTGGGCTCTGAAACTCCAGGGGCTGAAGGTTTGTCAAGCAAAAGGAAAATCTGAAAAATCTCATACTTGCTTTCCCAGCCTTGATGGAGCTGGTGGTCATCTCCAGCAGCAGGTAGATCATCACCTTCCTGGGAGCAGACCACACATCCAACAGTGTCTCAGGTTAGCAGCAGCAAAGGCTCCCTTCAGACACACATCCATCCTGAGCCTGTTCCTCATCATGCTTTGCACCACTCCCTACAATACGACCGTGGCACAGGCTCTCCCAGGCTGGAGGTAGCCAAAGAGAAGGAAAGCATTAGGGGCAGTAAATAAGTGCATGTTAAAAGTTATCACCATCAGTTGAAAACCTCAGAGATGGAACATTATCAATCTTTGAAAGTTATTATGCAGAAGCAAGCTGCTGAGTGCATAAATATTTTATAGACCTTAAACTATTGAACAGTTATTGGAGCTGGGATTTAATCTCTTTCTGCCTGACTTGACAAAATAACAAAAAAGGGGATCATAGGGAGAAAACAGACTGCAAACTGGGATGATGAGACTTCAGAATCTATTCAGAGAGCCCATTCTCCTCCCATACTGGTAATTCTTGCAATTCACTGACTTTAATGAAGTTTTTTATTCACACACAAAATAAGTAGGAAAAGAATGGAGTGCAAAGCTCTATATTAATTGTTGAAAGGTTTGCAGAATTTGAACCTCATAATTTGCCATGTATGGTCATCTTCTGCAACATTGGTAAATATTCCTAGTCCCCTTCAACTGCAGGTGTAGGCTTCATTTTGCCATAAAACCAAAGGAATGGACTTGATACATGAGGGCCTCTACACAAGTCCTAAAGTTCTTCCCACAAATACACAGGAAAATTTCCAGTGTTTTCCTTGAGGAGTGATTTGTACTGTGACTAACCCTTTGCATTACTGTAATGGCTTTATTTGCTGTGTAAATTTTAAGAAAAGTTGGGAAGCCTCCCAGTGTGGCTTCCCAAACTGCAAGATTGAGCTTCTTCCAGCTGCACAGAAAATCCTGTGCATTTTCTCAGCTGCACAAACTAAAGATGAACCAATTTAACTGCAAACTGGACTTTGCAAACCCTTTCTTTTTGTCTGTTTCCTGCATAGCAGTGAAGGGACTTTGCTGATGGACTCTGGACAATTAAAATTTGCTGCCTGCCTCAGGAGCAGCTGGTACAGCACTTCCACCTCCCACCAGCCCCCCAGGCTGGCTGCCTGCAGTGTTGGGCTCATTGTGATGGGAGCAGGGCCCCAGTGCTCTGTGGGTACGTGGCAGGTGGAAAGTGGAGCTGCTTTGAATGGAAACACAGCATTGACTGCTTTCCAGCCACTGGGTATGGCTTGCCCTGCCCACAGACTGTCCCTGGAAAAGTCTCTCCTTCTTCCTGGGAAGGGAAGAACAAGCCCTGCCAGATCCTTTCCTGCCATCAGGAGCTCTGACTCTTCTCTGCTGTGCCTGTGCAGCACAGAAAATGGCCTGTCCTTAAGCACAGCCTGACAAATGTCTTCTCTTTCTTTTCCCTCTTTGGTTGTTTTTTTTTTCCTTTTCCAAATCTCTGTGTGTAAGGCAGGAAGGTCTGCTTTCCTGGAGTTGCTCTATAAATTAGTTGACCAGCTCTGACCCTGTGGTAGAAAGGCAAACTTCCCTATTAATCTATTAGAAAAGGGTCTCGTTCAGGTTAAAGGGAGGCTGGTTTAAAGTCCCTGGTTTCACTGAATGTTTTCACAGATTTTCTAATGCAAAATATTGGAGCAGATTTTTGCAGTAAAGGTTAAAAATCCTTTTATTTAGGAGAAGAGTCTTTTTCTGTTACTTGTAAGACTTATCAGCCTTGGTCACACTGATGAGAGATGCCCAAGGAGCTCTTGTACCAGCACTGGTTGGAGAAACATTGGCCATGATTAGACAGTGTCTGTATGATAGCAGCGTAGCTTAGATCCCATTAAATTAAATTAGACTCCCCATTAAATTAAATTAGACTCCTCTTTACTTCTTGGGCTCACCTGACAAAAAGAAAATTAATTGCTGTGATTTACATGCTGCTTTGGCTTGTACCATCTTTCAGTCTCTCATAATGTAAGACATACACATTTAAAACCATGTAAAATAAAGTAAATGAAGGTGGAGGGAAGGAAACACAGAAAGGATGCAACTTTCAGTGACTTGCATGTGAATTTGTCCTACTAGTCTCAATCCTGGCAAGGTGGGAAGCCTTAGCAGGTAGAGTAGGTTGAAGGTCCTTCTCCATCCCTCCTGCAGGCCTAGCCCTATTGCCACTTCTGGGTTTCCTTGGTTTCCCTGAGGGATCTGGAATGGCTTTTATATTCATCATCCTCCCTTACTCCTACCCTTGTGACAAGCACAGAATAACATTCCTTTTACTTCCACTGAAGAAAAACTTGTAACATTTCATTCATTCATTAGCAATTTTTGGTGCTTGTTTCCCTCCTGTGTATCAGTGAAGTTGGATAAAGAAAGAAACTACTTCATTTTCACTTTCTGCCTACTCAGTATCGCTCCCCTGTTCTTATGCAACAGCACAACGTATTATTAAGAAATATTTTCTGCATTTAAGCAACTGTTTCCAGAAGCAGCTGGTATAGAAACATTTTGTTAAACTTTAGGCCGTGTTTTATTTTTAAAGCTACTTCTTCACAATGTAAATTCTGACTCTGGAAATTTCCTTCCGATGTTGAATCAGCCCTTGGGAAACGTGCTTGCAGCAGCTGTTCTTTTGAAGCTGGCACACCAGATCAAGCTCTGTGTTAGATAAAGTGTGTTTCTCATATCTCCATTCAGAATAGTCAACATTGAAAGGCTGAGTTAGATGTCTTCCAGCTTCAGCAGTGCTGATGAGAGTCCACTCAGCCTGTGCCTTCCAGGACTCTATAGAGCTTTAGGGGTTCAACACTGCATCATACACTATTTGTAAATTTACCTTCACCCAGGCAAAATAATTGCCTGGATTTTGCATTTTCTCTGATTTTCCCTCACATCCTTTTTTCCTCCACTTTGCTCACAGATACCTGCTTGCTAACTGTCTACATATTAGACGGGGCCAACATATTTCCTCCATGTCCACCTTGGATGTACTCAGGAACTGTTCTACATAGTGCTGAAGTTCTTAAAGCCTCTACCTTGGACTGCAAGAAATCCTACATTGCTGAAACTTAACTTTATCTGAAAATC
>NW_008678792.1:21785-22012 GCF_000695815.1 Acanthisitta chloris
AGGGAGCTCTGTCTTCTTCAGAACAAGTCCCTGCCTGTGCAGTGCATTCCTGGGGGAAGGGCTGCAGTTCTGCTCCAGGGAGCTAAAGGTGCTGGTTGCATCACAGGATCTGTTCTATTATAAATCCTCTAAGCCACTGGTTTTTCATAAGAAAAGATTAATAACATGCAAAGGACATCAATATGCTAACACAAATTAGAGAGTACTCTGTCTCCTTGTGTTGTGCT
>NW_008678792.1:22052-41553 GCF_000695815.1 Acanthisitta chloris
CAGCACAAGGTTGATTTACATTTTCTGCATGTAACACATCAAATTTTTTCACCTGAAAGTGGCATTCAGTAGTATTGATTTCTTACCCATATATATACTGTAATGTCAGTGTGTCTTTATCAGCTCAGTGTGTTCTTATCAGTATAGGCCAACACTTTAGGTCCTATATACAGCAATATGAGTAAAAACTGTTCCCATTTTAGAGGTGCAGAGAGCAAAATGCCTCTCCTGGGAGTCACCTGGAGAGGACATGTCCAGGAGTGAAGTTTTAAGACTCTCCAGACTCCCAGTTGAGGAAGTTTCAAGACAGATGGATGCGAATGGACTACAGATGCCAGCAAATGTTAACTATTGTTTTAGGCTGAAGTTCTGTTTGGCTGGTGAGCTGCAGGGTGACCTGTCGATAACCACTGTCTTGCTCACATATGGTCCTTCAGATAACTAACAGCCCTGTCCCCTCCACACACAAAGCAGAAACAGAGCCCCTTTGTGCCCTGCCTGTAGAGAAAGATAACAGCAAAGGCTGGTGAGAACATCAGAGGCAGTAGAAGATGCTGCAGGGATGATAAAAGTGGGGGACATGACAATAAAAAGACCAAAGCCTTTTGGTGCATGGCAGGAGCTGGGAGGAGACCCCTGGCTGTCCTGTATGGTGAGTATGATCCCTACACTCTCCCCCTCCTCAGCCCTGGACTCAGCTCAGCATGAGTTTTATGCCATGTGGCATCTGCTTTTGTTGTGAGAGAAAAGATTTAGTGAAAAAAAGTAAAATAGATACACAGCCCAAAATACATTATATTCAGGTTAACATGGCAATGAAAAATTTTCATGTGTTTGTAGAAGTCTTAGTAATAATGTGATTTGGGCCAAGAGGCTGATAGGAGGGAGAAAGGAGAGCAGAGCAGAGAGTGCAAAAAAATGAGCAATCGTGCACAGGTGAACAGTGCAAATGATAAGATCTCTGAGAGTGCAATTAGGGAGAGAAACATGGATGACCACAGAATTTAAATGTAAATTGGAGCACTGACATTTGAGAGATAAAGACCCCCGTGATTATGTGGCAAATATGAAACAGTTTGTCCCATATCTTAAGAAATAATATAAAAGCCAGATGAGTGGATTTCTATGGTCTGCAGTGGACTGCACATGCCTTAGGGCTCAGCAACTTAGAAAGTACCTAAAAAACCTTTCTTCAGGGTGTTTTTTCCCTAATGAGTCTTCAAAATGTAGTCCAGTATGTTTTTCACTCAGTGCTTTGAAATCAGGATATTGTACACAGTTTAAGAAACTGAAAAAAAAAAAAAAAGAAATTTAGCAATACATACTAATCCTATGCTGTTTAGGATCTTGGAAAAAATGCTATGGAATATATGCTCTTCAAGAATCCTAGCTTGGGCAAAGCAAGCCCATGGATGTAGCTCATGAAGACAGTCTAAAAAGCTTCACTGTCACTACAGCATGTGTTTTAAAAGGTCTGTAGTCCTCAGTAATCTACTTTCTGGTTTCCTTCCAGGCCTCTTCATTGCTATCTCCACTTGCTGCAGAAATTGAGTCCTTGTGTACGTGGGAGGCATGGTGTAGCACGGATTTATCATGGAAAAACAGAGCACTCTTTATTGGAGGCACACTGCTAATACCTCTGAAAGGCTACAGGGCCTGTTAGAAGGGACTTAAATCATCCACTGGTATTTATTTCAGCTCAAAGTTATGCATGCAAAATAGCCATAAAAAGGGTGGCTCGATGAATCTTTCCTGCCCTGAACTTGCACTGCCCCTCCTAGGTGACCTGCTCTGGCTCAGACACGTGGCACATGAGCTCTCCCATCCCTGTCCTCCTCCCTCCTCCTCTTCTCCCAGTGAGAGAACTACAGTGGGAAGCTCTCAGCTGCAAACCTGCATCCTTCAAGATGTGTGAGCCTCTGGTGGGGGACCAGTGGCCCAGCAGCACCCAGCCAGAGCCATCCCACTCCTTGGCTCAGACATGCAGGGACACCACCCCCAGTGCTGGGGTCCCTCTGTCAGCCCCCAGCTGCAGCCCCAGGCAGTGACACTGCTGCTGCCATGGGACATTTAGCCAAACCTTGGGGGCTTACTGCTCTCACCCCCTGCCACTGCCCAAAACAGTTGTTACATCTCAGCCCAGATGCTTTGTTTCAGAGCTGAATGGTGTGATTCCTGCATACATTTGCTTTCTCAGTTTGTCAAGCACTTAAGTGCCTTTCATCTTGAAGTATCCTAAATTATAATATGCACTTATATAGCTCAAGCTCCTCTAATGAATGAGGTTCTTCATAAACACTCAGTAATTAAACCTCACAACAGCCCTCCAAAAGGGGAACAAGTCTTTCAGGTGGTGCAGAGGGATGAGCTGTGGCTGTCCTGAGACAGGCACAGTTCAGGCTACCAGCTCCATCCACAACAGCCCAGTGGCCATGAGGCACTGGGAGCTGCACCTGCGCTGAGAATGGTCACCCTTATGTCCAGGATGAAAGAGCATAGAAACAACAGTCTTTTTCCCAGAAATTACTTTCCATATTAATGTGTGAGTGAAAAGTGAAAGATTTCTGCTTCCTCAGTGCCTGCCCCTACCTCTGCCCAGGGCTTGTGTTGGCTCAGTCCAGCCCCTTGCCCCAGGGTTGGTGCTATGGGATGGAGATCCTGGCACCACTGCCAGGTCCTGCAGGGCACACACACTGCACTCACTCAGTGCAGCCTCCTGGGAAATTCATGTCCATTTTGGCTAGAGAGTTACAAGAGGTTTCTAGGCAAGAAAGATGCAACCAGCTTCAGACATGTGTTCTTGAAGGAAACAAAAAAAAGAAATGTTGATACAGTCAAGTGGGCATTTCCCATCAGAAAACATTCCAGCCAAAGGAAAAAGAAAAGCACTAAACAGGTCTGCCCAGAGACTTCTCTTGCTCTGGCTCTTTTTTTTTTTTACCTTTCTCAGCACCACTGTCGTCTGTCACTGACAGCTCTACTGTGGGAATTTCCTTTCTCTCTGACTTTTTTTGTAGCACTTTCAGCACTGTGACAATCAGGAATTGTACATATCACAATTGCAGCTTTCAGCTAAAGGAAAGGACCTCTTCTGCAAGGTCTTTCATTGTGTCTTCCACAGTGTCTCTTCCAAAGATATAATGAAATCTACTTTCTTGAGTGAAAGAACTTGGCACTGCTCACACATATGCAGCTGCTTGCAGGTTCTTATACCACTTCCAGATACTGAACTACCCTTTGCATGTGATCTTCCAATCTCCTTGCTTCTGCTGCTTATTTTTTACTAACCCATAGGATTCAGGTCTTCTGCTGAAATACCTGACAGTAATGTTGTTGCCTTCTTCTCCTGATGGCCATAGAGAAGCAAAATTACCTATTTCTCTTTTTTCTGAGCCCTGAAGTTAGGCACTCAAGCAACATAGCAGGAGTGTGTTTTGCTTTGCTGATGCAGCAGCAAAACTAAGACACCAGTGAGACAACACCAGTGAGGCAACACCAACGAGGCATTGTGGGAAACCTGTCCCTGTGCTTTCCTCAGCTCTGTTGTGTGTTTGCTGGTGCTGATGAGGTGTGTTTTTGGTGGTCTGTCCTGCCCACACTCCTGTCCTATTGGGGTGGTCCCGCATTGCTATTCGTTTGCTCCTTGCTGCAGCTTTTAATTCAGTTTGCACTTTTGTTCTCCTGCCAGCTCCTCAGGTCATCTCCTTCCCTCTGTGCTGAGGGTTTTCCCAGTCTATCCTGCTCCCCATCTATGTTCAGCCCAGTCCCCAGCAGTAAGGGACACCAGCCCTGTCCCCTCAGCCCATGCTCACTGGTGGTTGCACTAATGCTTTTCTTTGCTCCCTTTTCTCCCCTCCCTCTCTCTTGAGGTGAGAGCTGTCTTTCCTTATACTGGAGAGTGTGAGCAGAGAGAAACCAGACTCAAGACAAAATTCCCATTAACTTCAGTGGGGGCAGGATTTCACCTCTAGTGTTTCATGTTTTGGGCACTGGACAGCAACATGAAAGGACTCCACACTTGTAAAACCTGAGACGCTGCAGCCATTCCAGCCAAGCAAATGCAGATGCAGTTCCTGGTGCCCCCTCCAAGCCCCTCACCACAGCCACGCATGCTCCTCCAAGACCTGTGAAGGTCATTAATCTCTTCTCTTAGCTGTTTATTGTTGCCATGTTGGCAGCTATTGCTGAGCACAGAGTTACCTCTGCGTGGCCTGAGCTGGGCTCTGACTTTTACTGCTGCTGCCCAGCACTACCTAGAGCCTTGTATTTCAAGTGTGCTCCCCTTCAGTCCAGCTTCCCACATCTTGTTTGTGTTTTAGCTACTGATGCAGCTTTACAAGGCTCTTTGGCTGCCTCAGTCCTGCTGGCTGGTGCCCTGCTGCTCCTCTGGCTTCCTGAGATGCTCATTTCCCCATCACTCCTGTGTAAAAGCTGTGAATTCCTGAAAACTTGCTTTGCCTTCCTTGTTCTTCTGTGTGCTTTCAGGCTGCCTTTGCTGATCTGTCTCCAATTTTACCTCCACTGCTGCCCTGAGTACCAGCTGTGGTACCCACCAGTACCCATGTCTCGCTGCAGATCTGGTCTGCCACTCAGTCACTGCCCTATAGTGGCTTTACCCTTGGCTCCCTTTATTGCTGCAAGCTGCTGGTCTATCCCAGCGTTGTGCTGCCTGTGGCTGCTGTCAGCCTGTCTGTCAGCTTACCCTGGGGTCTTGATTTTCCTACTCATTGGTCTCTTGCTGAGCTGGTGTTTAGTCCCTGAGAGGATTGCTGCAGGAGCACAGCATTTCCAAGTAGACATCTCTTCTTGTCTCTGCAGTTTTTGCTCCTGGCTCTTTACTGTCATTCCTGCCTTTTGCTTGTTTTGTAGGTACCCAGGGGAAGAGGTCTTGTGCTCAGATTCCCATGGTACTGAATCATTTGAATTTTGCTGCAGTGCATTACAACGTATCATCTGGAAAATGTACCTTGCATTTCATGATATCAGTTCTTGCTTGAATGCCTTGCACATAGCCCATTTTTTAGAAAGAGAAGTAACAATTTAACATGGCCATGTGATTCCTGCCTTTAATATGGAGCAAATCAGTTCTTACTCTGGTTTAGGCCTGGTATTTCCCTGGCCTGATCAGTCAGTGGTTGCACTATTTGATGTACATCAGCTGAATATCCCAGTCTGGTGCATTGTCTGGAAAATGTACCTTGCATTTCATGATATCAGTTCTTGCTTGAATGCCTTCCACACAGCCCATTTTTTAGAAAGAGAAGTAACAATTTAACATGGCCATGTGATTCCTGCCTTTAATATGGAGCAAATCAGTTCTTACTCTGGTTTAGGCCTGGTATTTGCCTGGCCTGATCAGTCAGTGGTTGCACTATTTGATGTACATCAGCTGAATATCCCAGTCTGGGTGGCAGAGATACTCACTGGCTTGCCTGTGTGTCCATCTCCTGCTGACAGTCTGCTAGGACTACTGCTCTGCCTGTTGCTGTGGTCACAGATGGTCTCTTACCAGACAACATGAGTAGTTTCTTTGGTACCATCCCTTTAACAAGTGACCATGAGCTGCCTTACTCTCTATAGCACCCAAAGTTCTTCAGTACCTTGTTAGATGCCTAGACATTTCTAAAACAGTGTTCTCATGTGTTAAATACTATTTATTCAACTCAGAGAAATGCAGTTTGGATGTTGTTCTAAGGGCAGTACCTTATTATCTACTGTAGTACTAAAAAAATTCATGTAGTTACTTGGTGTAATTACATGAGTCATCAGGACTGGGATGCTAGTGATGCTCAAAGACTAAAGGTTGAATTGATGGACCTAAAGAAAAGAGAGGAAAGAAGCTCTTCTCTTGGTCTTGCTCTGCTGCTGGGTATGCTGGGATTCTGCTACCAAATGCCCAGGGCTCCTGGAATTTGCTCTGCCTTCTTCACAGTTGTCCTTCTGAGGCAGCAGGCTGGAGATCAGGTTGTGGCATAGAGACTGAGGCTGGTGGCTCACTGAGAGGGCCCCCAAGCTCTCCCTGTGCCTGTTCCTGGGCTTTCCAGAGAGAGGGAAGACAGCTGCCTGTCTGTACAAATGTTCAGATTTCTTCTTTTGGTTGGGGCTTGTCAATCAACGTTCTTCAGACATCAACAGATGTCAGATGCAGAGGATTAGCATTGGGCTAATTTTGCCTTAATGTTCTCCTTCTGACCTTTGTGTTGAGGTTGCAGAGTGCAGCCACATATTCCTACCAACTTCCTCTGGCATGCAGCTCTGTCTGCAATACCCCTGAAATGCTGGGAGCTGCTGGTGCGGGTGAGTTTGTGCTGCAGCACCTCTCCACCTGGCCAGATGCCCAGGGGCATTTCTGCCAAGCCTTGCTTGCCAGGAGCTGTGTCCAGCACTGCTGGGCAGCTGAATGGCTCATCTGTCTCAGAAAGTCAGGACCAGTTACTGTGCTGCACTCGGTGCATGCTATTCCACACGGTATTAGGTATAATATTATAATATAATAATTTTTTTCCATGTTCAGTTTAACTGCCATCAGATGGTGCAGATGCTTTGGTTACCTGATGGGTTTCCCCCAGCCACAGGCAGACCCAGTCTGTGCTGGGATCAGAGAATGAATGATGCCTGGTTTTGTAGACCTGCCTGTCCTTTATCACTGTGTTGCAAAAATAAATGATTCACAGCTTAGCAGTCATGGGTACACTCTGTGGAGCTGGGCAGGGGAGACTATCTCGACTATCTCTAGCTTCAGCCACACCTTGGGCAGTCAGAGGCTGTGACCCACAGGACTTTCCTCCCAGAAGAATCCTTTAGGTACTGCCCAGTGATACACCTGCCCTCCCTCCTCCAGCAGAAGCAGTGGGTGATCCTGGTGAAACAGCTCCGACTTTAGCTGTCTCAAGAGCTGTCTGCATCTCCTTACTGGCCACAGAATGGATTTGTGGTATGACCCAGCTCTTGGTGGCTTTTCTCCCCCTAATCCTGCTGCTCAGCAGTGCCCTGTTTGCCTGGCTGCATGCACAAGGATAGGGTGTTTTTCAGGCAGTGAAAGAGATGACAGACAGTTATTTCTGGTGTCCCATATCTGTTCTGCCCTCATGTCCCTTTTTTCCCAGGACAGTTTACTAGGCCCCACTACTTTGAGACATTTATGTATGATTTAGAACTGTTTCTTTCACTGATCGTTCCTGAAAACTGGAAGAACTTGTCTCATAAATTACCCTGGCATTAACTGGGGATAGTTCATGTCTCCAAATTCATAGACAATGCCAGATTTCTCTTCTGCATAGCAGAAATCTCTATTTTTCCTCTCAGGCAGTTTCATCTGCCTGGAACAGGCTGTATGTTTGACACTGTTATCCACTGGTTCTGTGGTTTGGATATTATTCCTTGCAGAAGTCTCACTCACTCCTTGCTATTTCCTGTGTGCGTTGAGAGCAAGAGCAAGAACAAGTAAATATAAAAGCCTTACCTTCAATTTTGACTTTTCATGGCTATGGTGATGGCTTTGTACAAGCACTCAGGTTTTGCTCCCATTTGCCTCCTACACAGAATATCTCTACCAGTTCTCTGCCTATTTTTTCTACTCTTGGAGTCTATTTGTTAATCCTACAACCTGCAAACAGTGTGTATCAAGTATCGGGGCCAAAGCTGGGAAAATAAAGGCAGTGATATACAAAGATGTTGCACCTGTGGCAAACACTGAGCCATGTGCACAGATTGACCTTTTACTGCCTTCTTCAAAATATTCTGCCTTGCAGGCTGTTTTCCTCCCACAGCTTCCAAGCAGGTTCATATATCCAGAGTTTAGCTCAAGACCTCCTACCAGCATGACCTCCTACCTTGAATTCACTCATTTTATTGAAACATTTCTCCAAGGTAGTCTGGGTCTATTTAACAAATGGGGAACCACAAATTCCATAAGTTCAACGCTTTACTCAAGGGGAGAAATGAAAAAGAAAAAAAAAAGTTTATTTGATAAAAACAAGTGATAAGAAAGAGGTGAAGAATGCTTTATCCTACAAGATACAGGAAAGGAGAAGAGAAATATTTAAATGGTCAGATAAAATGGCAGATTAGAAAGTCAGGCATTTTTTATTTCCAATTACTCACAAGCTAAAACAAATGTCATAGTATAATTGTTTGAATGTAAAACAAGGATAACAACATTTCCTTGGGTGGAAGAGGGGTGGTGGTGCTGGTAGGAAGGGAATCATGGGACAACATGAAATTTGGATTTTGTAAATATCTCATAGAGCAAAATTTTCCTTCCACTAGGATTTTCTGTTTACTTCAGATAGGCAATACAGGTGCTAGCAGGTCCCACTCCAAATGTATTGCATGCCTTGTATTAGGGCAGAATCTGGCTGGTATCTTGAACTAATAGAGTTCTGTCTGTCTTGTGCAATGAGGAGAAACCCCTACTTAGAAGCATATTTTGAGAAAGTAAATAAACAAGGAAGGAAGAAATCGTGGCCTCCAAGAGAGTATCAAAGTTTCAGCAAAGGAGAAGGTGAAATACTGAGATTCTTTAATTTTTATTCTGCATTTTTCTAAGTAGCAAGAGAAAACCCCAACGATATTAAAATAAAACCTATCAATAACATAAAAAAATACTCTAGAGACTGAAGGATTTGTGTCAACATCTGGACCTGGGGCTTGAAAACTAGGTGGCTGAGGTCATTCGATTTTATAAACCCAGCTTATGAACAGTATACACAGCATATGAACAAGTGCAAAACCTGGAGTCACATAAACAGTGTATTTCATTCCTGAACGTTGAAATAACAAAAAGGGCAGAATCAAAGGGCTTCTCTCAGCATATGCACTTTAAATATATGTGGAGGGCCTATGTGACACAGAAATAGCAACACTGGGAATACAGAAAATGAGACTGAGCAATATTTACATTACCCTTTCTTTTTTTTACAGGGGTGAAGAGTCAAATTTGGTTAACGATTGGCTGATTTGGTGAAGGATATGGGCTCTGTCACCTTTCCAAAGCTATCTGAGCAAACAAAATTCATAAAATGTTTTCATGGCGTGAAATTCTTAGCGTAATCTGAAGCCGTTTCTCCCAGGAAACACATATTTACATGTTAAAACAATTAAGAACATCCTTGCTTTACACTCAAAACTGTAATTAAAAAATTAAATGGACTGTTCCTTCAAATCTTTGGCACCCTTCCCTCCCATCCACATCCCTGTCCCAGCCAGGAGGTCAGAGCTACCTGCTAATGCACTGGGATTAATTGTGACAGCTGTGTTTCACCTATGACTCTATTAGCAAAGCCTGCTCTGGTCTCAATATGACAATACAGAGCTGTATCTGCAGCCATATATTGGCCTGATGCTTTTTGGCTGAAATTAGTAATCACAGTAAGTTTAAGGGCAGCTCTACAAGCAGAAAGTTCTTCACCGTCTCAAAAAAACGAAGCACGTGTCTCTCAAATCCAGTGATGTGTCTGAGACAGCTGAGTCTGAACACACCAGCATAAATACTCTGCAAGAGCCAAAGGGACAAGCAGCCTGGAAGAGCTATTAGAGGAACAGCAAACAGGCCAGAAACCAGTGTGCCACTGCATCAGCCCTTGGTGCTTCTTGAGTGCGGCACGCGGGTCTGGTTGTCTCATTCCAGAGTGTACACAGTGGAACCACAAAGAATAAAGGCTGTAGGATGCAGATCAGAGCTCTGGAAAAGTGTCTGTAGAGGGAACCTGCTGTGGCTAGGATTTTCAATTTCAGAAACGAGATGATTCCTCTTTTCTATGGTTGTGATGGAAATCTGTGAAATTATGAATGGCTTGTGGGGAAAAAAAAAAAAAGAGGCAATGAGATGTTATCTGTCACAACAGAATTCCAGACTGCCAATGTGCTTCGCCAACAATGAGTTTAAAACAATCAAAAATAAGTCCTCTTTCTTGCAGTTCATAATTAATCTGTGAAATCTGTTGTCACGGGATATAGTTGAAATTATAGATGAGTGAAAAAAAAAGGGATTTTTTCATTTGGAATTGAAGTCTATCATAGCAGATTTGTACATCTAGAGGTGATGAGCACAATGCTCCAGACTGAGCTTCCTATTGTAACATTTCTATGTTACTTCCCATTGTAATGCAAAATACCAATTGTTATAAAATGGGAGGGGACCAAGGAGTCTGATTCTATAGTTGTCCCTTTGTCCATGGGGGTCTAACATGGTCCTTAAAGACACTAGGGATAGGATTGGGGGCTGAAGGGGCTGGGCCTGATCCAATTTGCTAGTTTCTATACTCTTAAGAGAGTTATGGGCAGGTAGCCACACAGTGTGCAACCATGTGAGTATCTTCATGGTGGAAACATGAATATACAGACTACAGCTTGGAGCTGTGAGAAAGGAGTGTAGAGGATGATCACACCAGAGACCTGATTCCTGGGGGTGTGGACACTACCCTTCATGGGGGATTTGCATTCAAACTCAGCTCAATTCACTCTAGTCTGAAGATGAGTGAACAGTGATGAGGGTATCATTTTGGCAGATACTCATTACCTTCATCTATCTGATCACCTTTTCACTCTGAAGATGAGTGAACACTGATGAGGATATCATTTTGGCAGATACTCACTACCTTCATCTATCTGATCACCTTTTCAGAGAATATACCAATGATTTGCATGAATCATAGCACAAAATTATCTGTTTAGGTTTGTTTCACCAAAAGTTCCCACAATATTTATTCCCAAAATAAAAACCTGGCTACTTAGATTTAAAAGGCCTTTGTTAACTTTGAAAATAATAATTAGAAGGTCTTCTCCCATCTTTGCCCCATGTTTGTTTTGTTGCATAAAATAATTTTAAACCAGTGCTGTTTTTCTGTCAGGTTGGACCACAGCTCAGACAGTAGTTCTATGACAAAGAAACCTCTCAGATATCATGGACCAGAAAGCAAATGAGAGATCATAAATAGATGATGGATGAAAGTGTGTTACCAAATTGTGACAACTTTCAATCCTGATAGTGGCACACAATGGTTAACCAACACGATTTTCAAGGTACTAATCTGGGCCTGCAGTTGTTCTGGAGAGAGCCAACCTCTGCAAGGTAAATTAATATACATACACCACTCCTAAACAGGGCCAAAGAGAAAGCAGAATTGACTGACTCAGAGAATTGTTAAGGAAAGAGAAAACCTTTCACATATTGAGGACTGGTAACAATCAGAAGCTGTTCCTATGTGATGGGTGTGCTCATTTGATGTCATACACAAATTGCAACCAGGACAGCCCAGATGGCTTTTCTTTGGGTGTCTGGATAAAGCCAAGGATTTATTAGGTCACAAAAGCCATAAAGCTTTATCCTGATGACACTAGTTCTTCAAGCTGGAGCTGATGCCCTGCTTATGGGGCAGGGAGGAAAAAGCTGAGCCCCGACTGCAGTCACTCAGTGGATGGGCAGAAAAATCTGTCCCTCAGCATCCTCATTCCAGCTCAGTTTTACATCACCCCTAGGTCCAGCAAGGGGAAAGCTGTGGGTAGAAAAAGAAATATGGTTCAGTTAATTTCAAAATGTCAGACTATTTCCTGATCTCATACATTGATAGAAAAATTTCTACGAAAGCTCATGAGATATTTTTAATACAATTTGTCACTTGAGACCTATATTTTCATTCTTTAAATTTTGCCAGTCATTTCAAGGGTTTCAGCACCAAGCAAAACATCTTGTCTCCATAACATCACAACAAAGGAGACACCTCTTTCAATTTCAGACTCAGCCTAACAATTTATCAGAGCAAATCTTATATAAGATTCCTGAGTGATTTGTTCTTGCTGCCATGAAAATATTTTCTTATTTAGATTCAGAGGTTCAACATCTCTGCTAATATGGCATTTCAGACACTATCTGCATGGCAGATGCTTCTGCTACATTTTTCCTTCAGGAATGGAAATTGGTGACAATAGGAACTTTAGCTATTTGTGGTTTTTTGAAAAAGGTACTACTACAGAAATAACTGTCCTGTTTTTCCAATGTAAAAGTGAACATACTTGCTTAATGTATGCCTCTGCTGTGCTCTTAAAGTGCTTCCCCAGCCAGAAAAACACTCCCTAATTGAACAAAGTCTTATTCTGCATTCAGGAGGAAGGTGGTACATCACTGCAACTCTATTGAGTTCTCTAAATGTGCAGTGTACAATTTTGGCTCAATTTTTAAAAATTTGAATCGCATTTTTATTTTGCTTATTTTTCTCCTTGCTATGACAGCTTGCATATTTTAATATTCAGATATATTTCCTTCCCATTTCTTGTTATTCCCCAGAGACAACAAAACAGCTTGACTATCAGTTAACATATATTTTACAATGGAGTCCAAATATTTAATTGAATTTGTTGTGTCAGTGACTTAATCACCTGATTGCTGGGATTCTGTGATACAGATTGTCAATGAGTTTGGAAGATCAGTTACATTGCTGGAGATGGGAAATAATCTCCTTCCAAATGACATAAATAGTTGAATAATACAGGCAAAATATGCCCTGAAGGTACATCCAATGCAAACTTTGGCTTAAACCAGTCAGAACATCATGTCTGTTTTTCTTTAAATTGATCTTTATAGAATGCTATGTGTCTATTTGAATTATACTTTGAGATGATAGCATTATTAATATTATGCTTTTGTGTGCATATGCTCAAAACCACATTCATGATTTTTTTTTCCTCAAGCATTGTCTTAAATAATTATTAATATTATGCTTTTGCGTGCATGTGCTCAAAACCACATTCATGACTTTTTTTTCCTCAAGCATTGTCTTAAATTACTTGGATTAAAGATATGGGTGTGAAGACCTCATTTTTAAACAGATGCTATCAATATCATGATCTTCCACCATCTGCAGTGCAGAAACGGAGAGAACATGGAGGGTTGAGGCTTTCCAAAAGGAAATATCATGAGACGAAAGAAAATTAATATATCTGGAAACTACATCCCATATCTTTGTATTTGAAAGAAAATTAATATATGGAAACTACATCCCATATCTTTGTATTAAAGATGGATTCTGGATAAAATCTCATCAGCCTTTCTATTTCTATTTAAATAAAACATGTTCTTTAATTGTTAATAACAGCTTCACTCAGAACCTATACATCAGTACATAATATATGCTTTTAGTGGGGTTTGTAATTACTGGTTGGTGAGTGTATATCAAACCTAGTAAACTTGGCTAGTGCTCACTCAGTTTCTTAGTTTGGCTGGAAAGAGAGCCAAAACACGTTCTTGAAACTGAAGGAGAAAACCTGAGGCATGGCATGGAGCAAGAGCAGAGAGTAGATGTGCTCCATAAAAAGGTCCTTTGCCTGTGCTTCTAGTAGTATTCACCTTTCAACACACTCACATCTTGGAAGTGGTAATTTTATGGCAAATCCAAAGATGTAAACACCCAAGGCCTGTTCCAGCACTAGCAGGAGAAGAAAGCCTTGTTGTAATGCCAGGAAGTCTCTTGGAGACTTTGGAGAGGGAACTGCTGCAGAGGAGAAGGAGGGAGATGTGTGGCTGCATGGCACAGGCACTGCTTCCCCATCGCCTGCTGACCTGGCCTTGGGGACTGTTGCATCTTACATTCCCAGCAAACCCAAGGGGAGGGCAGGGCAAACTCAGCCTCTGAATGCAAAATTTGGTGACTTTAACAGCTCCACCATTTATGGGACCTTTCCTATGTGATTGCTAGGAAGTCAAAGGCTGGCTAAGGGGAAGGCAGCCCTGGCCTGCGGTGAGCAATGTGGGATGAGATGCCTGGGCTCCTGCTGCCATGGGAGAAGTGCTTGGGAG
Source organism: Acanthisitta chloris (assembly GCF_000695815.1). Classification (NCBI taxonomy): domain Eukaryota; kingdom Metazoa; phylum Chordata; class Aves; order Passeriformes; family Acanthisittidae; genus Acanthisitta; species Acanthisitta chloris. The sequence continues at coordinate 35,845 of NW_008678792.1, forward strand.
AGAAGAGTCAGGTCTTGAGAATGAAGGTATAACTGTAAGTGAAACAGGCATCACTACTCACCATCACAGAAGGTCTGGGGCTCAGTTATGAACCATGAAAATATGTCCAGGAGCTTGGCTGAGCTCTACTGGCAGCGGGAGCAGTGGCAGTGCTACCTGGAGAAGTGCAGTGCACAACACATCTGAAACTCCACCTTTGGAATTAAACCCACTCTAGCATGCAAAACTTCACAAAACATTTCAGGCTTTGACATAATTGGATTTTATGGTGACCTTAAAAGGGTGAGGCTAGAGTGATATGTCAGGTAGGTGGATACTTACTTCTCCAGCTTCACTGTGCAGCCTGCTCTGTCACTAGAGATCTAAACAATTATTACTTGGATACAGCCAAACAGATACTGCATTGTTCTCACTTTTTGTAAAATAAATTCATTGCCAGACAGACCTTGTGTGCCAAGTTTCAGACTGGAGTGTGTTTTATGGCTGAGTTATAAACCCCTGGAAGAAGAGGTTTGCAATGTAAATGCTGACACAGCCAGAGCTGTAACAGAGTGAACAGTATTGCAATGATATCTCATTTACCTCTAGCAAGGAGCACATAAGGAAAACTAAATAATGTGTTCCTGCTGCTACAGATCATTAGTAAAACTTATCTCTGACTTTATTCGGTAGGTTAAAACTACAAAGTTTCTGCATTGATTAAGGATGAGTAACAATAGTCTGTATATTCTTCTGCACTGCAACATTTACACATTTGCACATGATAAAACACATATTTACTTAAAATTTATCAAAACCTATTTTACTGGAGAGAGAACAGAAAAGCATAACACAGAGTAAGCAAAACTGCAGCAGTTTATTGCAAATTACTACAACCATCACAAAAAGCATGTATAGGTGACTGTTGTATGTGATTGAGTACCCAAATATTAGATGGTGCTGATTTTTTTCCAGATATGAATAATTTACAGCAGAAATCCCAGAAATACTCTGATGTAGCATGATATCTGCTTAACTGAACAGGAAAGCAAGTTAAAAACAGGAGGACAGACATTCACAAGTAATCTGAAGAGAGAGGTCTGGAAATTTTGGCTCCTGACTGACAGTCTCTGCCACTAACCACACATACAGCAAATCTGTTAGGGATGTACATGGTGTAGAATTTGCTCAATCAAGTTATCTCTAGGTTGGTCCTGTACAAGAATCAGTGCCTATGCTTTGGCATTCTGTACTGGGACCTCTCTGATGTCTATTACTGTGTCTGGAAACCCAGGCTTGGCAAGCTGCACTGCAAAATAAACCTACTAATTTTGAGAAGTGGTTTTTCAGGCACTGCTGTCATTTCTGCATGAAATACATTCAGCCTTCTGGATCAGACAAATAAAGTCTACCCATGCAATGTGCAATGTTTTCTTCTGTCCTTTATAAAACTGAAACAACTGAAACAATATTTCAGGAGAAGATTGTGCTTTCCTTGCTCCAGTGTGCCTTGGCAGTCCCCATGCAGTGAATAGTTTGTCCAGCTTCAGTGGAATGCCTCTTGGATGGAAGATAGGGCTCACAGTGAATTGAGCTGGCCTGCTGCTGCTGCAGGAATTCAGGAACATGCTCTTACACACTACACAGGAAAAAGTACACAAATGTCCAATGACAAGTATATATTGTCGACATTGCATCCAAGAAAAACCATTGTATACATTAAAGAATGTGCCTTTTTGGCACTTGCTGAAATAAGAACAGTCAAGAATTTGTGGTCTGGGCTCTTTTTAAGCTTTTACATGATGAGACTGAGCAATAGTTTCTGAGCATTTTTGCAACACTTCCCTGTATTGGTCCATTTCCCTGTTCCCCTTGCCAACAGTTCTGTACAGTTTACTGAAGGTCTGCTTGAGCTCAACAATTACTGATAAATCCTACACTTTTTTGCTCAGGCATGGGAATCAAACTGGAAAACTGATTTTCTTTTTTTGTAACTTGTTTATTTCTCCACCTACAAAGCAAAGTCAATCTTTGCTCTGTAATTTAATGTCCACCTCTTTTTCCACCAAGGTTGGTTTGGTATTTCCTTTACAAACCTCAATTGTTGGCATTAAAAACTTAGCCATTTCAACTCTACTGAACTAAAGCTTGGCAAACAGATTGTCAGCTAGCATTTAAATTGTTCTACTAAAATATCTTTCTTTTTATGAGTAATCTATGACTACCCTTTATCCCTGCAATCCCCACTACACTTCCAGGTCCCCTGAAGGTGAATCATGGGAAGCAACTGGCTTGAAAATGCTGCTGACTCCCCTCACAAACATAAAAACCAGAGACTACAGAGCCCAAGCAGTTATTCTGTCTGTCTGACTATCTGTCCACAGGCAACTTTTCTTATGCTTTTCCATATCAGGCCAAAGTCTCCTGGCAGGAGCTACAAGGTAGATAGTTCTTACCAAAGTCAGAGGAACAGAGAAGAAGGAAGTCATAGAGTAAATCTCTCTTGGTACAAGGTCTGGGCTTGGTCATCTCAGTGGTCTGGCAAGGTATTCCTTGTTAGAAAAGGAAACCCACCATAAAGGAGTTTCTGCTTGCAGTAATTTACAGGAGACTGTACCAACCTACAAATGGTGGTGCCCTGGTGTGGAGAGGCCCAGAGGAAGCACCACATAAGCAAAGCCTAGGAGGATGCTCAACCTAACCCAGAGCAGTAGTTTGCAGCCAGAGGAAGGAATAAGTCAAAGGGGCTGTGCTGCAGGGCCAGGTGAGAGAGGAAGTGGAAAAAGCCCTTTACTGCTGCCTGTAAATGTAAAAGCAAAAAGTTTAGCCAAGTCCATTTCGTTGCTGATGAGAGATAATTCTGACCACCAGCTGACATTCCTCTATATGTGGTATCTCCAAGTGTAGGTTGACAGTCACTCATCCCTCTTCCTGAGTAGGTACATCAGAGTGGCATCCCAGCAGCTTGGGGAGCTCACTTTATGTGGACAAACCCTCTGGCAGCCAGTGCTGCTGCCATAGCCAAGTGCAGCACATTTGCTCACAACCAGCTGGTAATTAAAACCTGATCCCAGGGAAAAAAAACCAAAAAAACAAACCAGGGAAAATAAACTAAGTGCTTATTTGTCCAAGAACCATGGGTAGAATAGGATGGAGCTGCTCAAAGGGGCATGGCTAAGGGTGATAATATTTAGTTCTCTTCCTCAGAAAGACATAGAAAGGTAAGTGCAGGTGCCATCCTTCCCATCTCTGACCCCCATCACCTCACCAAAGCTATGAAGTTTGTGGGATCTGGATACACTTTGGAACAGCAGGGACAACAGGGGAAAGTCTTCCTGACCATGATCTGGTTACAAGATTCCTGGGAAATGTAGCAGACCCTACCTGCTTCCTGGGAAATCGCACACACAGGTAATTGCCATTTTTAGAGGAAAGCCTCTTCTATAATTGCCCATTTTGGAGGGGAAAGAGATATTCAGAGCACTGTGGTTTAAATTCTGGATAGCAATTCCATTTTTGGTCTGCTAGCAATGAAAGGCTGCTTGTGTTTAAGGTGCATCTTAAGTTCTCCCTGATGAGCATGGGGAAAACACTTCAAAGCCTGGTATGCCAGGATGGATGACATTATTTTTCTGAACCCAGTTGCAGGGTATTCTCTTGGGATAGGTGGCATACCATCTGACTCATCTGCTAGTAGGGTGTGCTGCTAAGTGACCACAAATTAAATAAACTTGAATTCCTCAGTCATGACTGAGGGATAATGAGGAAAGTTCCCTTCAGCTCTGCAAGTAGCTTCTGCAGGTGTTGGACATCTGGAACTCCCTCAGCTCCCAAGATCTATTAACCATGGAGAAGAGAACAGATTGAGTAGATTATTGTGGGTTTGGATGAAACAAGAAATCAGAGACCTCTCTGATAAACACACACTGTTTGTAAGTGCTACAGTCATGGTTCTCATGCAAAATGGTTTTTCTCTAGAAGTTACCTCAAAGTCTTTGGTTTTCATGAACAAATCACCTGGTCAGGACAGTCCACATAAAACATCCAAATAAATTCTCAGGCATGTGAGTCATTTATTTCTTCATAAATCAGGAGAACAGAATACATGTATAAAGCCACAAAATACAGTAAAGATAACTTGTACCGAAATTCAACAAAGCATGTTATTTTTAGTCATTGTGGATCATAAGTGGACATTTTACAGAGAAACCTACAAAAGTTAGTTGTGCTTTCTGGTAGTAATTACCTCCCACAAATATGACTCACTTCTGCAGCTTAAATGCAATGGTTTAGTGTCCCAAAATCAACAGTTTTATAAATAAATCTCTGAATCACAGGCTGAATGCCTGAAGTGTTTAAATATTTCTTACTGGCCTGGGAAGGAGTTTGTATTTAAGGTTGTTACTTCATAACAAATTCCCAGTGAGCAGGACTGACACTAAAAGGGACTGAATACAGACAAAATAGGAGGGTTGCAGTGATATAGGCTATTCCAGAGCTGTGGAGCAGAATAGCATAAGCTAAGTTTTCCCAGTCTTTAGTACTTCTGCTAACGAGAAGTGGGATTACCAAATTAGATGTGAATAGGACCCAGGATGGAATCAATTTTTCCTATTTCACAGCATCCTCTTCCGTGGCAAGTGTACCTGGAGCTTGGGTTGCCTTGGGCATGGCTTTCCATGCAGAACCAGGAGGACCATTTCAGGTCTCCTGGGGAGGCAGAGCAGTTCACCTCCGTAAGAATGATAATAAAAGAAGAATGATAATAAAGGAAGAGGCTTCTCCTCAGAAAGCCAACTCCCTACAAGGCTAAAGAAAAAACGTCATTTCAGCTTGGGATAATTGGGGTTTATGTTGTGAAAACTATAGCATTAAATTTTTTCAGTGTTGTGAGGTGCACAGAGGTATTTGGCCTGTCTGAGTGTGGGTGAATGCATTCAGGTTTGCTCCCTGGTGTTCAGCACTGAAGAATCCCTGCAGGAGGGTGATCCTGCCCTTGTGGAGCATCCATGGTCCCTCTGGGAATCTGTAACACGGGTGAGGGAGCAGAGCTGCATCAGGGCATCCTGTTGATAACAAGAATCAAATAGTCAAAGCAAAGAGTAGGATAGGGGATAGTCAGGTAGAGAGCACCTGAATAAACAAGAAGAAAAAGGTTGATTAATAAGGAATTGTTTTAGTTTATTAAGCATGAAAAGGGTAGAACTTAGGGCATTATTTTAGCTTAGGTAGCGTAAAACAAGGAAAAAAACTAGATGCAGCTGGACTCATGACCTAGCAATATGTGCCAAACTCAAAGGTCAAACTGATGAAGACCATCGGCCTTCCTCCCGACGACCCCCGGACGAGCACCAGAGACCGTGGGACTAATGCCAAGTGGGAGGAGACGAAGGAGGAGATGATGATAATGATTTCCAAGAACTAATTGTAATAATGACCACCTATTCCTGGAAATAATGAATATGCATGAGTTCTTTAATGTATATAAACTGTGAAGTTTTTGTCTCTGGTTGCTCAAGTTTGGTGAAGCGATGCCTCTTGTGCCCAGGGCTGAATAAACAAATCCCTGCTACCTCAGAGATGCAAGGCTGGGGGTAGTTCTTTTCCAGCCTTTTCTCAGCATCACTGTGCCCTGACTGCTGCTTGAAATGCTTCTCCGCTCTTCGTGGGTTTGCTGCCTGCTCTGCAGCTGTTCTCACCGTCGCTTCGTCTGCCTGGAATTAGCAGGTG
>NW_008678793.1:0-5464 GCF_000695815.1 Acanthisitta chloris
ACCTGTCTCTCAAACCGAGACAATAGAAAAGAATATTCATTTTAGGCATAGTATGAAAGGTAGTTCCTGAAGACAGATGAACTGAGAAATGCCACTGTGAAACAGAATGACTACAAATGCAAAACTGTCTTGTTTCTGCTTTTAGATACAATACACATGGGTTAACTGCATTTAAATGCTTCATTATATTTTTCTCCTCAAAAAGGTTACTTAGAATCACTAATTTAATCACAACCTGATTATTAATGACCAAGAGTAACCATTGGACTGATCCTGTTGACCACAGGTTAGATGTTCTCAAGCTGTGGAGCTATGTTACAAGTAAGCATGGAAATACATGCAACATTAGGAATATCTGCAATGTCTGACACACTGCCTACAAAAGGTTTTTATACCAGGAGAATAGCAAAAGAAAAAAAAAAAAAAGCTTCACAGTTTTGGAGGCTCTATGCTAGTGTCTATGAAGGCCTAAAGCACAGCCAACTCCAACCCAAATTCTGCTTCACAGAGAGGCTTTGGATGCTTTGAACTCCATGATGTAGTCCCAGCTTTTACTTGGGATTGATGCTCCAAGGCATACTACAAAACATAACCACAGAAACAAAGTAGTTGAGTCTTATGATGGGCATCTGCTCCTCTCCAATAGCACCCAGGTGCTAGCTAGCACTGACCAAAGACAGTGTCACATACTTAGGAAATCAGATTTCACAAAAGCACTGGGCTGCATTTGCCTGCAACTAATGTTTCCACTGAGAGACCAATTTGATTTGTCATATGACTGATTTTTAAATAGAACAGTATAAAGCTAGTATTAAGGTCTGCAAGAACACGTTCCTTCCTCTTAAAACTTGATCACCAAAACAAAATAGATTTTTCTCCTGTCCTCTTGAGGACTCTGCCATCCACTTTCCTCAACATTTCAATACCTTAGAAGGCTTAGAGCATCCTTGATCATGCTCCTGTAAGAGCACTGCATTGTTGGTCTTATGCAGACGTTCAAAAAGGTAGCATCTTATCAACACACTATGTATGTACTAGATAGTTCAGAAAGTCCTCTCTCCAGAAACCTTCTCTACTTCTCAGTTTTCTCTGCTGAATTCAGCATCAATATCTTTCCATTGAATGACTTGCCATTTTAATGCAGTTGTAAGATCACAAGAAGTGAAGGTCTTCTGGCATGAAGTGCTTCTCTCTTCAATCAGCAACAACCCCTGCCAAGCCCTCTGTACTCTTTTTATTTTTGATGTGTATTTCAGAACTGAAAAATCAAAGTCAATGCCTTTCAAAACGAGGTCATGCATAGTTCCAAAATTATTTCCCTGCCAGTCTTCCATTTACAAATAAAAATAGAAGAGCAGAATTTACTTTTACAGCAGAGGAATAGTCTCTGTTCATTCTTCTTTAACAGAAGATTTTGATTATTCAGACATCTGAAAACAAACATTTGGTACCACAGGGAAAGCAGAACTACAGAAAAATATCAGTTCAAAAGATGAAAACAAGAGGTCATTGCCAGCAACCAGAAAAAGGAAGCTGAACAGAGTATACTATACAGCTGATACCAAAAGAAATTCTGCTGAGGCCCAACAGTAATACTTAGCTCTCAACAGGTTGCATCATCAGAGACAAGCAATAGTGCACACTGAAAATTTCTTCATAGAACCAGAGCTCCCACTTCAGCCTTGGAGTGTTTTGCTTCAGTCATAAGGCAGTAACTCAGTTTTACAGTGCACTTTGACATTGTAGAAGAAAACCATTTGCAAACAGGGAGGCATGATGTGCTCCAACAGGAATCCTGTTACCTCACAGCTCTGCCTTATTTATTAATTTCAAAGGGAAAAGAGAATGCCAACTGCAGCTCTAAAAGGTCTTTATTCTCTTTGCAAAAAGTCTGCCACTAGAAATGAAATGAAACTAGAGAGAAAGAAACTTTCAATAACCATAACATACTAAAATGTGATTTACACCTCAATGTATCTAACACCCTAGGTACTGGTGGTAATGCTTTCTCAGGCCCTATCTTGAAACAGCTTATTTTGTACTTTTGAAAACTGTTTATATGTCAAAATGATTAGTGAAAGCATCACCAGCAAGACAACTTCCTGCACAATATCAAAGTATTTCTATATACTGCCAGCTGTGGATTCTGCTGCTCAGGCCTTCATATCCAGACATCATTCCTATCATTATCCCCACCACAGTGTACTGAAGTAGTTATTTCAGTGGCATACAGTCATGGAACATGTTATTTTTCCATCACTTTAATAGCAGAATAAATTGTCCGTAGAAAGCAAGAAAATTAATAACAAAGTTCATGGGGTTTTTTCTCCATAAAGCACAGTTCCACCTGACTGGTGACTTGGGAAGCTTAAAACAAATGTGTCACTACATCGTTCAATGGACAGACCTGAAAGTTCAGTTTCTGGGAGACACTTATTTTGGGTTGTGTCTTTTTGAGCAAAAAGGGGACTAATAGCTTGCAAGATCTAAATTGAGGTACTTTCCTATAACATTTACTTTCAGGATTAGTCTGAAAAAGGTGTTCATTCAAGAGTAATACTTTCAACTTTTTCTTCAAGGCCATTTTTTCTGCCTGGCCTTTCTTACTCACTTTGATGTTCTTTCAGCTCTTTAGTTAGCCATCAACATCCTAGAAAAGCAATTCTCAAATAAGCAATATATATATCTGTGAGGTCTTCTCAGAGCAGACTGTAGATTACAAGACAGTAATCATTCATTACTAGTGTGGTACAATTTTATCTTTCTGCTAGGTTCAATCTAGGAGAAGCCACCTTTATGTCAGTAAACAGCCTCTATAGAAGTCCTTCTGAGGTTAAATAATTTCTAAAATTGTCTGTATCTTGTTCCTTTCAGGTACTATTTCAATCACCCTTTATTTGTGTTTAAAAGAAAATGCTAAATGTTTCAGAAGAGTTTGCTGTGCTCTTTAAGTTTTGTGCATAGTGAAGGTTTCTTGACCATCTGTTTTTAATTTTCTTTCACTGAAATGTTGGCCTAAAAGAGATTTATTCCATCCTGAGTAAAGTAGCTTGTGCCTATGAGTGAACCGTGTCATAAATAAGAGTGGTCTATCTGTACATTAGGTGAAACACAAAATCACTATGAAATAACACAACCAAAGCTAATAGGCAATACAAATTCTTACTACCAAATGTCAAGTAGTGTCCTCAATATCCAGACTTAGACTGTCCCCAACCACTAGAAGTATAGACATTTTCTCCTTGGGCAACTCTTTCTCCATATTTTCAGAACCAAGGAAGAAATCACTAAGAGTCAAGACAAAAGTATTACTCCTAGATATCACAGAACCCAAATTTTACTAGGGTCCTAATGGGACCTGATTTCTCTTTTCCCCTCCAAGAAAATCTCAGTGTAAATTTTGTTTATACAGTCTAGTCTGCTCAAAAAACTAAACATTAAATTTAACGGCCTCTGTAGCAGCCATGGAGATGTTTGTGCTGCTTGTTTTTTTCTGTTTTTGATAACCCAATAGTATGTCTACTCACAGGGGATGATTCCAAAATACAGCTGAAAAAGTAAGGTTTCACAAAGTTCTAACTCTTCAGCTCTGACTTAAGTGTTCTCCCACTCATTGTTTCCCCCAGTTTAACAATTCAGTTCCACTTCCAAGATCAAATTTCCATAACCACACTACTTTTTTTATAGTTCAATTTTCCTGCTTAGTGACTTCAAAACTGAATATTTTATACTGTTATTTTACCAAGTGTAAAATCTTGCAAACTGCAGAGATTTGGCCCCCTTACTGGTTGATAGTGCCAAAAGATGTAGCTTACAGACATACCACAAATATGTTGTCATACTTCAAATAGCATCTTATGTTTAGCACAATCATCCTAGCATAGATAAGATTTTGGGGAGCAATTGGCACCTTTGTGTTCAGCTTCAAACAACATAGGAAAGATCCACATTGTAGACAAATGTTTATTGTTCTCTGAAATCAGACATGTATTCAAGGTCTGTTACATTGAGCAATCAATCTGAAACAAGAAATTTTTGGCTATTTCTAGAAACCTTGGCTATATGGCTTGCAGTTTGCTGATCAGTGATACTTTATTAACATGCAGTTATGCTAAAACCATGACAGACATTGCTTCTTCTGTGTAAACAGTGTGTGAGAAGCAATTACTGTTCCACTTAGGCACAGTGTGATAAGGCTCAAAAGAAATGCAAATGAAAAGATTCCTAGACCACCATAAAAATAGTGCATCACTTGCTTAAAAATTTTCGATAGCATTTTAAATACAAGCAGAAAGTAGATAACATAGCCTTGTAATAATTGTAATAATTATTAAGTAAGCTTTTTGAAATTGCAAAGCTAACATCATTGCACATTGAGCAGAGACCAAGCAAGGAAGCAGCAATTTTAAAACAATTACCCTTGTTCTACTGCAGTAACCTTTTAGGCAAATATTAAAAGCCACTTACCATTTTAGACCTTTACAGAATAATGAAAGGCTAGGAGGTATTATTCAACCAAGAGAAAATTTTGCTTAAATGTGTATTTCCTTAGCACTATTTGGAGTTATTGGAACCTACTTTGAGTTCAAACAATCTCATGCTGGTGTAAATGGCTTGTGAACTATTAAACTTCAGTTCCCAGCCAGATTATACCTTGTTCGGACTGGTGCATTTAATTTATAGTTATTATATTTTAATAGTTTGGATAGCTTTGAAAGATAATTAGACATACCACTGTTGAAAGGGTAAGTCCAAGGAACTTCATGAATAGAGTGCTCTGGCTTAAGGGGCTCCTTTGGTATTATACGAGAACCAGGGTAGAGAGGAAGCAGTAGGCATGGTTTTGTTTGACCCTGACTGAAGTAAAAACCCCATGTTTGGGAGGCTGTATGCAGAAACATGGATGAAATACATGACCGGTTGCAACAAAACATTAACAAAGATTATTGCCAGGCTTGGAAAAGTACCTCCGATGCAAAACATTTCTATATCCCAAGCTGGTCTCTCTTCTGCATCTCCCCTGATGACTTTGAGCAAAGAACAGATATAAGATTCATATCAAAAGTATGAAAAAAGGAGGTATGGAGATGACACCAAGATGAAGAAGTAGCAAAGTACTCTGGAGGACAAAGACAGCATGACTATGATAAATAGGATAAGTGGTGTGAGAAGACGAAAGACAATAAAGAATGAAGTGATTGATTTCCTATTGTTAAATCAAACACCCAGCTGCAAAACAAGGACCACAGCCTCCAAGGACTGGAATTTCAAATGCGCAAGAAATAAATACTCCTTCTCACTAAACCACCATCTACTGCAGAAAAAATTTTGTAGGTGTGCTGCATTTATGACAGGCAAAGGGTCTGTTCTTCTCAACTCTGGTGAAAGCACCACTGAGCCTTCCATTTTAGAGCGCTACACTTAGAGAGACAGAAAAATAAGAGTAAAATAAGACACCATGCTG
>NW_008678793.1:5510-6840 GCF_000695815.1 Acanthisitta chloris
CTGAAGGACTGGTTTCTAGTCCAGTAGCAATGGTCCAGGTAGATTCAGTTTGCTCAAATAGCAAAAAGACTAATGATAAGCAATGGCACTAACCAAAAATAGAATATTAAATCAAGAAACTAAAATTTTGGCCTTGCAGTGCTTACTCTCAAAATGGGAAAAGTTGTATATGTTGACATAAACAAGCAAATAGAAAAAGACCTTCCTAGACCTCTAGAAAAACAGTTGGATTGCATACTACTAGAAAGATAGTTTTGTGTTTAAAATTTGACCAACACTTCCCTTGGATTGATATTCATGCTGTATTCATCCAGTCATGCAATTCATGTAAGCAGCCTTGAGGGAGTAAAAAAAAATTACCTAAGACACTCTGGTTCAAATATTTCAGTGCAGCAGTTTCCCATTCAATTAGATTTTCATGCCTTGGGTCAAGTCCTGTATCACACCAAGTTTTCTGTGCTGTTCTATACACCATCAGCATGGTAATAAACACTCTTCATCTTCGAATTTCATGCCATTTTATTTCCTTAAAAAACCCAAAAAAACCCAAAACCTAAAGAACTCTACCTTTCATGGAGCAGTATTACATTACTTCTATGCTCTAGTTTAAACTTCCAGTTTGTATGAACAGCATTGTGAACCTACTTACTGCATGGCTTACTCTGCTAACTGCTTAATTGCTACAGCAAATCTAAATTTTTAAAAGTGAAATCTTGCATGCCATATATTAATATTTTATGATTTATATTCTTCTTGGATATCTTACTATTAAACAGACATGATCATAGCATAGAATGACAATAATTCTTATTGTGACCTTTTTCTGGCTTTGCTTGAAGTATCATCTACAACCACAGCTGAAAAATTTCTATGTGCACTGGAGTTCACCACAGTGCAGAATACTAGAGGGTCTTTCAAGCAACTATATTCCTTTGAATTCAATGATGTGCATTGAAATGTGAAGTACAGCTACAACAGATGTATGACATGCACTTTTCTAAATTATAAAATAACTTATAGGATTCAGTTTCAAGAAAAAATAAAATCTCTTCTATACCACCACAAACTTCTTTGCTTCTCTTCGTGTTAGAGGTTTGGTTTTTGGTAGTAGTGGTTCTGCAACAGTGGCAATTTTTTTTTTATCAGAAATCAGGGTTTCCATCCAGATACATAAAACAGCAGAGTCCAGGGACACCATTATCCTCTTTGTGTTAATGTTTCCAGGATATAATGTGGCTCAGGTATTTAGAACTCACCCCACTGACATTTCCAGAAGAAACATCTGGCTGCTTCTCTTTCTAAACTCTCCAGCCTCTCATGGTCCTGCTGA
>NW_008678793.1:6853-35227 GCF_000695815.1 Acanthisitta chloris
GTATCAGTCACTCCCCCTAGTTTCATATTATCAGCAAACTTGCTTAGAGTGCATTCTATCCCTTCATCCAGCTCATTGATAAGCAAGGTGAATAAGATTTATCATCTTAGACTTATAATCAGAAGACTTGTGATCACAGGAAAGGCTCTGCCTGCCATTTAAAGGCAAATTTGATAATGTTAAATCCAGCCTTTTGAGCATGCATTTGAAGTTCAAATTAACATGAATTACCCTCTAGATGTTTACATTTATTTCATAGAAGTTGGATCAATAAGAGCTCTGAAAACTCAGTAATTAAAGATAAACTTGTCCATAGATTCAGTAGACAGACAGGTTCACTCTACTCTTGTGGTTTGCCTTAAATTTTCTGCATAATGTCTGCTTCTCAAACAGGGATTCTGGGAGTCAGTTGCTATCCAGAACCATGTCCATGTATTTTCTGAGTATCTGCAAGGAGAGAGACTCCACAACCACCCTGAGCAACCTGTGCCAGTCACTGGTCACCTTCACAGTAGAAAAGTGTTTCCTAACATTCAGAGGGAACATGCCCATTGCCTCTGGTCCTGCCACTGAGCACCACTGAAAAGAGGCAGGCTCTGCCTTCTTTGTACCCTCCCTTCAGGTATTTGTAGATAAGATTCCCTCAAGCCTTATCCTCTCCAGGCTGAGGAGCACCAGTTCTCTAAGCCTTTCCTTCAGTCCCTTCATCATATTTGTGGGCCATCACTGGACTGTCTCCAGTATCACAGAATGGTTTGAGTTGGAAGGCACCTTAAAGATCACCTAGTTACAAACTCCTTGCCACAGGCAGCGACACCTTCCACTAGGCCATGTTGCTCAAAATCCCATCCAACACTTGCTGGGATGAGGCATCAACCACATCTTTGGGCAACATCTTCCAGTACCTCAGCACTCTCACAGTAAAGAATTTCTTCCTAATATCTCATCTAAACATACTCTCTTCCAGTTTAAAGTGATTCCCCCTTGTCTTGTCACTACATGCCCTTGTAAAAAGTCCACATTTATGTCACCCCAAAGCCTTCTCTTTTCCAGAGTGAACAAACCCAGTTCTCTCAGCCTTTCCTCATAGGAGGGAACTCATCCCTCCAATCATCTTGGCTCTCCTCTGGACTTGCCTCAACAGGTCAATGTCCTTCCTGTGCTGGGAACCCCAGAGCTGGATGCAGTATTCCAGGTTGGGTCTCATGAGAGCTGAGTAGAGGGCCAGAATCACTTACCTCAACCTGCTGGCCATGCAGCTTTTGATGCAGCCCAGGATATGATTGACTTTCTGGGCTGCAAGCATGCTAGGTCATGTCCAGACTCATCCACCAGCACTACCAAGTCCATTTTAGCAAGGCTGTTCTCCATCTGTTCATCCCTCAGTCTGTATTGATACCAGGGATTGCTCCAAACCAGATGCAGTACCTTGTACTTCATCTTGTTAAACCTAATGAGATTCCCATGGGCCCACTTCTCAAACTTGTCTAGATCCCTCTGGATGGCATCCTATCCTTCAGGTGTATCTATGTCTCACTCACACTGTGGAGCTCAGAACTGGACACAGCACTACTGGCTTCACACTATTATTTTTGCAATATTAGGCCAATATATGCACATGCGACAAGTCTTCTGCCATCATTTCTGATTGTGAATGCTGATTGAAATTTTCTAGTTTACCTTCTGGTCTTACCCTTTTACACAGTCATTTAGCATTTGGGCTAAGCAACTGTATCAAGTTCTAATTGACACTGCACACCTCACAGTGTCTTAAAAAAACTGAAATATAAACCTCTGTCTTTGCATTAAGCAGAACATGGAGAATTTTCCATTATGGTTTTCTCTAGCAATACAGCAAAAGGTTTGCTATGTTTGCTGCTGATCTTAAGTGCAGTGACATTTTACAGAAAGCTGTGCTGTGCTCAGGAACACCAGGGAGAGGTCAGGGCCTTCTCAAAAATACCTGAACAAAAGCAGTTAAAAGAAGAGCTGAGAAAACAAAAAGAATCAGATACTGTGTAATAGCTAATTGAAATGCTGCTTCATTTTACAATTCTCTAATGAGGTGCACCATAACACAGTGACTGAAATAACTTTAGGTAATGGGACTACCTCTATTAATCTACTTATAAGGAAGCTGTTCATTAATTAGGGTGGACAGAGCAATCACAGGGCTGCTGAGCAAAAGCAATACCAATTCACACTGTTGACAAGTATCTAATTAGAAATTAATGGCAGAAAACTGTCCAAATATATAAGCCCCATCTATCAGAAGAACACATAGCACAGGTGTACATAATGAGAGAATCTAACACATCCATCTTCAAAATAGATTCAGGAATCTGTTTAAAAAGCATTAACCCTTCATTACACAACTAGCTCAAGGCAGGTGCCTTGTTAAAACTGCCTCATTACTTCTATTGTGAGCCCTTTATAAACCTCCACATTTTTAGTTACTTGAAGATTAACACCTCCACACTAACCAAAGGATTAAAAAAAACTCCAAACCGCAACCCATCAACCAAACCCCAAACCAAACCAAAGCACAAAACCCACCCAAACCCATCAACACATATTACCAATGAGTTACCAAGCACTCTAACCAAAACCTGTCTGGACAGCAGATTTTTAGGGTTTTAGAATGTCTCTTTGTACAATAGGAAGAATATAGTCTAACACAACTTATTTAGGAGGTACCTTTCCACCTCAGGACTGCATGCTATGAAAACCTATTTATGCAAGACTAGCATAAGTAGTTGGATATGTGCTTAAATGTTTGGACTTATTTGGGTTTGTTTGGACGTTTTCTGTTCAAACTTTCCCAAAAGTTGAACATTTGACAGTGGTATTTTCTGTCATCCAGCTCAAGCAGGGCACAGAAATCACTTCACAAACAGTTTATTCATCTGGAAATGCTGATGAGCTTAAAAGATTGCAAGACCAAGGGATTGATAAGCAAGCATATTGCACTGCATATCTTACCTCCCCAACAATTTTTTATTTTTTAATAATAAGCCACATTTATTAATCCCATATCTCCTAACACACCATGTGGAACTAATTAGTGCAGCATCTTTCATAAGCTATGTTAATAAACCCTAAGTTCTCTATTCATGCTTTGGGAAAAATTCAATAAGCAAAAGGACTAAAACTTCCAAAGAACATTTATGAGAAATTTATGTCTGAGGCAATTGTCTGCCCTCTCAAATACCCTTAAGTCTGCCTTTCATTTATACTATCCTAGAGAGGGAGGGAGACCTGACCCGACCACTTTGCATGTCTGTTCTGGGAGCATGACCAGGCCAGATTGCTCAGCTTTGGGGTCCAAAGAGGTATGTTTATTCCCTTGAGGTACGTTAGGCTTTTCAAACAGGACAGGGGTCCCACCCTTCAGAAGGCCTAGACAGTGACAAAGCCAAGGTCCAACAGGAAAACAGTATACATTGGCTGTGTTCATGGCTTCAAGATAACTTGAGGCACATCTTGCTTGCTCATACCCTTGAAGTACATTTCCCCACACATCACTAATGGTGTGAGTAGGAGTTTGGCACTATCTTGATCCCTCTCCTGCTTTGTTCCTATGACAGATTAGAACTCAAAGAAAGTCGACAAGTATACAAGACACGTGTGGTGAGACACCTCAAGAGTTTTGTATATCCTTTGGACTAAGCAACTTTTTCTGGCTATATTTCACATGGAGATGTTTGGGTGCGCTACCCCAGAAGGTTCCTTCAGTTCTGTGCTCCAGTTTGCTAGGTTGAACAAGAAAGAGTTTCTTTCTATTTTAAAGAAAAGTTTTCTTTTTAGACTACCTAGTAGTTGTCTGTCTTCTGATATTCAGCTTTCAAGAATATGTTTCTACTAGTGCAACAGGCTGTTTTCACAGGCAGAAACAGCCTGCACTGTAAAGAAAGGGCAGTGGCCATGCCAGATTCTGAAAGTGGCAGGGAAAGGCAGGTGGTCCACCCCTATGCCTTGGAAGCACAGACTCCAGCTCTGTCCAATGCAGCATGCAGCTGCAGTAGCACTCACTTGGTTATTCGTGAACCCTTGGCTCAGATACTGGGTTTTCGTCTACCTGAAGGAAAAAGCTGGCAAGCTGGTGTCTTGATTTCAGCTAGAATAGAGTTCATTTTCTTCTTTGTATCTGGTACAGTGCTGTGTTATGGCTTTAGTATGAGAATAATGTTGATAACACAGTGATATTTTGGCTGTTGCTAGGTAGTGCTTACTCTGAATCAAGGTATTTTCTGTTTCCCATTCTCTGCCAACAAGGAGCTGCACAAGAAGCCAGGAGACAGCACAGCCAGGACAGGTAACCTGAACAGCCCAAAGGGCTATTCCATACCATAGAATGTCATGTGCACTATATAAACTGGAGGGAATTTGCTGGGAGCCACAAATAACTACTCAGGGACAGGCTGGGCATTGGTCAGAAGGTGGTGAACAATTGTATTGTGCATCACTTGTTTTTCTTGGGTCTTATTCCTCTTTTCATCACAGTTATCATTATTATTATTATTATTATTGTATTTTGTTTCTATTATTATTCAACTGTTCTCTCAGCCCACAAGGATTACCTTTAATTCCTGAATCTCCCCTTCACCAGGGATCAGGAGAGTGAACAAGCAGCTGTGTGGTACTTAACTTCCAGCTGGGGTTAGACCACGACAGCTGGATAACTGCTCTGTGCCTGGAGGCCAAACCACTCTGCAGTTAGCTGAGTACCACTTAGACTATAACTGAAACGCAGATTTTACAGCTTTTTACCTTGTTTACAGAAGCATGCAATAGGAATACACTCAGCTTTCCAGTATTGTTGTATACAAAAGCCTTAAATCAAGACCAGTAAGTTAGCCCACTCTTTTGGTGTTTTGCACATCTTTTGCAGGCTACAGAATGCAGTGACCTCCTGTCTTGGCACTGTGACACTTGGTTATAAGAGAACTAATGTGTCTCCTGCTCTTTGAAGCTGAGCTGAGAAAGAAGAGAAACCTGTATTTTCCTTACTGCTGTAGGTCATATTGCTTCATCCTTGAAATTAAAGGTGGGGAAGGAGGCAGACGAAGAACATATCACTAGCTATGAATATGGTTCGCCAATGTACTTTTTGTACCAATGTGAAGATTTTTCTCTGTTTAAGTACCATACAGCTTTACTTCATTATTTGCAGCTAACTGTGATGCAGCTAGAAGATGATTCCTTACTGTAAATTAGATGCTATTATGTGAGTTGTTTCAGATTGGCATCTTGACATTAAGACATAGTTGTATTTTTAGAAGTAGCCAGGAAATTTGCTCTTTTACTTTGAAAACTGTAAGCAAAATCTTGCTTTTGCAAAATGCATACATTCATGAATGGCTAAACAAACCAATTTCCCCACAGACATGCATCACTTATCAAACATCACAGAGAATCTGATCCAGCAATCCCTGTCACGCAACAGTCCCATTGAAGCCAATAAGGTCATTCTCAGAGCTACAGGATCAGGCCTTTGCATTTGATAGCAAACAAGCAAGCAAACAACTATTTTGCAGACTATACTGAATCCACTGTCCTGATATATCCTGAGTTTTCAACAGTGACCTTTGGATAAGCCCGTGCTGCTGATCTGTCCTGGCAATTTAGCAATAAACTCCAATCTCAGCATTTCAGAATTGCAAGTAGAGATTGAGAAGTTGATCTGTCTCTCTGCAGTATGAATATAGTATATTTATCTTAGAGAAGCAGCTCATCCGAAGAAAAAGGCACATCTAGGAACAGCTAAATAAAGGGGTAGAGATACAAGAAAAAGAAATGGGCTGCCATTGAAAGGCAATGGAGAACAGAAGCAAAAGAACATGAGCTGCATTTGGATACAAGAGCAGTGGTGCTACCCCAATTGTTTACAGTTGGGTACAAACCATGGACGGGGGTGAAAGCAGGAAGGTATGTCCATTCCTGTGCATAAGCAGTCTGACCTCAGACTGCAGCTGCTATTATTAGAAGCAGTGGTAACTAAGCAAATTTTTGTGCACATGCATAGTCTGCTGTAATCCCTTGCGTCTGTTTATACAGGAATTCTTTCATAAATTACATTGATGTAATAATACAAATAGAATTGAGGAATTGTCTGCTGAAGTCCCTCCCAGCCTGAACTACGCATCCTACAATTCACTTCGTCTGCCATCCCTGCTCTCAATGCAGTTGTGGTTTTTTAAATGTCCACGAAGCATCAAGTGACCTTGAAAGGCAACAGTACTCTAGCTTGTCCTCCTCCCAGAAACTCCAACTCCATGTAGTAGGCCCATTGCTTACTCAGTTGATGTCTGCTCAAGCTGGTAGCATGATTTTCCTTTTGTGCGCACAAGCAGGTCTCTAGCCTACTAACTGGGATAATCCTTTGAAGCTCAGAGCTGTGACTCCAGGAGCAGAGGGGGCTCAGCTTCAGGTCTCCTGATCCCCAGACAGGAACAACAACACAGCTGACTGCTGTAGTGTTGCATTTGAGCTCAATTCAAGCTACCTATTTCTCAAGAAAAACTGAGACACTAAGCAGACTTCATGTCTACTTCAGATGCAAACTGGCTATTAATGAACAAGAATACCCAAGCCTAGAGTACAATCTTTCCTTAGCAGCCAAAAAGAAGGCTCTGTTGGATTTGAGGGGTCATCACCACCAGATGACACCATGCATGGGGAGACTCAAGAGCTTTCTTGGCTGCAGGAGACAAGATTTCACCTAAGATGGACTTATCCCCCTTCATAGGCAATCCATAACTTCCAGTGATTTGGGGTGGGGGAGTTGTCAAAATTCAGTGCTTATGGCACAGCAGAGCTTTCAGAAGAAAGAAAAATCTCATACTTATATTTAGCAAGTGAGCAATGAAGCAAAATGGCATAGCAAATGCTGATGGTAGTGGTGAGGCTGTGGGGGTGGGAGGGGGGTGTGAAAACTGGCAAGAGCTTCAGAAGAGCGAGTTTGGTATCTTAGTTTAAGATGTAAAGACTACATGCTCTGTAGCAGGTACTGAAATTCCAATGCTGTAGAAATTCAAGCATAATCTGAGCTTTCTCCCATCTCCCACCCCTGTGTCTTGTTTGAAAAATATTTACAAGGAGGTGAAAGGCAACCTTCAGACATGTGACCATAGCTGTGTGCTGATGGTTTCTATAAATATGGCTTTGCTGAAGCACTAAACTATGTTCTGCTGCAGTATGGCATTATGGCTTCTGCTCAGCAAAAGCTGTTCCCATTCTCATTTCAGACCCCTGCTAGTGCTGGCATCTGGCTCTCAAGCTACATGACTTTTTTGCCCTCCATCTTCAGAGCAGAGGAAAGCAAATATTCTCAAGTCCAGCTTTGGCTGTAAAGAACAAAGTCTGGTTTTATAGCTCAGACCAACCTAATCAACAACAGTACAAAACTGATTTAAAAAATCTTATGACTCCAGACTGTATTTTGGGCGCCACAAATAATTTTGTGCTTAGTCATCATTTATTATGCGGTTTTGCCTGGATCTGCTCAGAGTTCTCTGGTGCATAATTTAGACAACACAGAAAATTTGCATTTTGTTTCCACTCCCTGCCTTTTCACAACTTATTCTTTCTCCTTTTTCTGTTAGTCCTGCCACCTGCATGTGTGTGGCAGGTCTATCTGTAGCCCAATTGCCCTGGGATACTAGCATGAATAAGTGTATATGCACAGTTCTTCAGTGGCAGCAGGAGGCTTACAAAAACGTGTGGGTGTTTTTTCCCCACAAAATCACAGCCCTTTTACACCTTCTCCATACAGTGGAGTGGCAAGTCCAGTTCATGTTACGAAGAGAGAAACTTGGTTTTTCTAAACACAGGAAAGCGATTGCGCAGAGATATGTGCTGAAGCAATAATTTGTATTTCAGACCAGTAAGTTCAAAACAAACTGGCTGAAACTTCAAAAAAAAAAAAAAATCTGCAGCTACAATCACTAGCCAGGAAATATTGGTTTGCCTGCTTGCATCATCTTCCTCCATTTAGAAATCAAATCGTGTCAATAAAATACACAAATGTAAGACTTAAAAAAACCCACTTTCATTCTCCTGTTCTGCTCTTTCCTTCATATTTTTCTCCTTTAAAGTGAAAAGATAACTTGTTTATGTGCTTAGCTTAGCTTTATTTTATCTGTAAAAGGAAAATATCCCAAATATTTTCATGCGCTTTGATGCTGAGCTTCTTCAATTCACACATTGTGAATTCACAAGGCCTGAGACGATTACCATGCAGATTTAGTTCAGACTAAATGGTATTGTATAGTTCTGGATGTGTCCACCCATGAAATAACCTCATGCCTGAACTAGCAGCAAAAATTACTTCCAAATTCTATTTGTCTAAAGGCCTTCCTTCTTTGGCATCTATTCTGACTTGCATTGGTGGTTTGGTGAAGGTGCCAAGAAGGAGATCAATTGGGTTGTTAGGGTTTTTTTAGTCATCTTTCCAAAGGCATCTGTTTCAAACACCCCTGGAAAGAGGTGGTTAGGCTAGGTGAACCTCTGCTCTGACCCACTACAGCCATTCTGCATCCTCTGAAGGCAAACATTCGTGTTATATTTAAAGGGCGTGTGGCTAAACAGCTCATTCCAAATAGTGTTGAAATACATGTTTAAATCAAAATACAGCATAAGCTGTGGAAGACAAGGAGCTGGAAGACCTGCTCAAGAACTGATAAAGACATTGTGGATACACATGTGCTAGAAGAACTAAAAACAACAGAAAGCAGCTGTAAAAGCAAATGGTGGAGATTTGTTAATCAAAACATTTGGGATTCAATCACTGAGAGCAGATTTGCTAGTTAGACTTAAGTGTTCCCTTCTTTACAGCCTTTTTCTTTTACAAAGTACTATTCTAATAAACAACCTCATTTTGAGAATCAAAGACTAAGGTTTTAAGTGTATATATAAGTATATAATCTATATATTTTGGATCTGTTAATGCCATTTTAATCTAGTAGCAAAGTCTTAGAGAAAAAGATGTAATCTGAAAGAAGATGTAATCATGAAAACAAAACCCAGAAGAAAAACAGTTCTACAAATCCAACCTTGAAATAAGATGCCTTTTCTTAGCTGTGAGGATAATGAGATATTTGAAAGAGCTTATCTAGTAGGTGGTAGACTCAGCAGAGACTGAAATCTTTAAAGATTAAATATTTAAAGAGAATTCAACCCAGTGTAGGAAAAAACCCACAAGGTCCATAATATTAAAAAAGCCAAGCCACTAGATGACCAGAATAGTCTCTTGTGACCATAAAATTTGTGGCCATATAGATAACCCTATACATTGCCTCCTACGGTAACCATGCAGGGAACAGTTTTAGACACTTGAGGTAGCAGGAAAAAGATTCTTCTCTTTCTCCTGAGCTTTAGATCATGCTGTCAGTCAGGAGCTCACAGCCTACATAACCCTGCAGAGTGATCTACCCTTGCTTTGGGCATCCTTGTGCAGGGAGCAGAAAAGGCTCCACCAGTCTGTGTCACTGGGTGTACATACACCAGAGCTTCATGTGACAACTTCCTCTGCCAAGAAAACCAGCTGGCTGAAGGATGGATTGGGCACTGTAGTCTCTAACTGGAGGCTATGTTGGTTTGTTCTTTTTTTAAGCAGACTCCAGCATAATTCATCTCACACAACCTGAATATGCCATTTCACCAACTTTCCTGCCATTTTGGAAGTCCCAGACACTGGAAGAATCACACTTGCCTGCAAGGTTGTTTTCCAGGGACCAATCTGTACGGGGCTAATGAAAGTACCTCTGGACACAGGTTAGGTCATTTGAGGGGAAACTGGATAGCTTAAAGCTCAGCAGCAGTTAGGTGAGCCAACTGACGATAGATTTCTGTAATTTAAGACCTGAAAAGCCTTTTCAGTATAGCTTTCCTACAAATCACAAGCAGAGCAGCAGAAGGAAAACACAGTGCTAGTCTTATGAATCATTTTCCTGTTCTGCTGCATCTCTATTTGTGTTTAATGTACGACATTAAGGCCTTTTCAGAGTGTCTAGAATCACAGAGCAAATGATAGTAATGTCTTATCAAACAGTCTTCCAAGAATATAAATAACACTTCAGGCAAGTCTTCCCATAACATACATTTACATGACTTTTAAAAAAGCCCATGAAAATTTACCTGCCTCACACTGTTCTTCAAAACAGTAAAAGTCTATTCAAGACTCTCAGGAAAATGAGTGAATATGTGAAAGATTAACATGCTGTGAAGCAACTGTACTCCTGGAGCTACTGGGGACCTAAAGATATCTTTGCCTATTTAGAGTTGTGGAATTTTTTTTCTTGCTGCTTTGGAAAAGGGCCATTGTGAAGTTCAGGTTTTGCATTCATCACAGATGCTGGCAGCAGTCAATCCAAGACTCCTCTTTCTTTTCAAACTGCATCAAACTCAGCACATCCCCGAGCAAGAGCAGAGTTTGGGAAAGCTTTTGTGGCTATCAAGGGACACAACATACACACCTTTCATTTCAACAAGGACTGACTAGATACAACAAACCCCTTGTGTCAATGATAAAAGAAAGGTCTTTCAAACAGAAGCTGGTTTCCTTGCACCGGTTCTAATAAGTGTTAGAGGATACTTCTAATTTAATTGTCTTTGACTCTGGGGTATCTTATTGCCTCAATGTTCAGGTTTACATCTGCCTCAATTTTTGTAACTCCTCTAGGCCCTATTTCTGCTGGAGCACTGACCAGTCTTTTTGCAGCAAGATGAAGTCCAATACAATCCAGGTTATGACACTATTTCAACCTCAGCAGCCTCACGTCAGAGCTCTTGGGTCATTGTCCTTGGCAAGAGACCCACAGGGGAGCCCTGGACAAGGGTAACTAAATACATGGGGTGGGGAGGAGGATGTTGTTTGCCATGTTAGGCAGACTCCCTCCTCTGGGAAGCTGCTGCTCTCTTATTTAAAATTTTCGAAAGTCAGGTGTTGGCAAACCTGATCTCCCACCATCCAGGGACTGGACAACTCTTCACAGTACAAATATAACATGCTTTCACCCAACACTTTTTATTAAGCATCCAATTATCAAGCTCAATGATTGACGCAATTTTTTTAAAAAATGATCACAGAACTTGCAGTACTTTGGTCAATTTGACCCCAAGTCCACACACTTACATCCTAGCCCCACAGAACCAAAACAACATTTGCCTTCCCTTCAATAGCAACAAGTACCATGGTTGCACACAGAATAAAATCTTCTATAAGCTCTTACTTAAGGGAAGAAGCAGGAAAAAACCACCATCAAGTCACCTGGCAGATATAAGTGATCTGCTCTGCTGCACCAGTAAGTCACGTTTTGCTGCCAACCACACAGAAAGAGTGGGGCAGCTCCAGATTAGGGCTCACCACTTCATATGGTGCCTGACTCCACCCCTGCATAACCCTGGGTGGCATGGAGAATATGGGAAGGTTTTAGTCACCACTATTCTCCTGCAGCTTAATTTCAGTTTTTAGGTAAGCGATACCCAGGAGACAGGTGCAAATCATTTTTTACCAAGAATATGTGATCTAAGAATAGAGATGCCAGCAACTTGGATACATCTTCTTTCTAACTAACTTCCTTCTAACTTCCCACAGCAGCTAGAAGTTGCACACTTCTGTAGTTTCCACAAAAAAAAAAAAAAAAAAAAAAGAAATTTTGCAACTCTCAGCATTGATCTGTCACTGAAAAACATGGAATATCAAACAATTCTTTTCTGCCTTTCATTTTTATGCAATATGAAGTTTCCTACCTTGCTAAAACAGGAGGGATTTCTATTTAATGGTTATGGTTATTGAAAACTTGGTGCAAGACAAGTTTAAAAGTTCTTTGGCTTCCAATTTAGCTATTTGCTTGGTACTTTTTATCACCTCAGAAACTGGCCCAGAATCTAGATAAAGTTTCAGTTTAATCTTTTTTACTGCTGCAACCAGTAAAGTGATGTTAGTGTCTCATCAGAGGATGGGTTTATTTGGTGCACCTTTCTTCCGTCCTCAAAGGGCTCCTACTGGGATTTGTCCCACTTGCTGTCTATGGTTTGGGTCCTTTCATTATTTCTATAGCGATTTTTGAATGGTACAGCCTGGTTCCCTGAGTGGTCTTGACCTGGTCAGAAGCTTTAATTCTGCTTTTTGCCCCCTCCCTGGAGTCACTGGGACTTTGGCTCTATCACACAGTCTCCTCAGTGTAATTCCTGTGAAAACTCTCTGGCTTATTGTGAACTTGGTAAATGGGAAGTATTGGGTCAAAGATTAGAACAAACATAGAATTTCAAACCCTGATGTTGACCTCAAAAGTTAGCAATCGCCTTTGTCAGGCCATAATAAAGTTGCTGCCAATGGCTGTGACAGCCACATCTTCCTGCCACTTTGCAGGCGGGGGAAAAAAACAGGAGAGAGGCAACACTCATTGTACATGTGCTCATTTGTTACATTCTCTTCTTTGTGTGACCACCAGTCTCCCAGATGTGCCTGCTAACATTTGCAGTTCACTGAATTCTTTGAATATTTATCTGTTAGCAGGAAATGCTGAAAGTCCTGAAAGTCACGTCAGCCAGAATATTTCATCTCTAACTTTGATGGCTCTTTCAGATAATGATCTCTGTAGGATGAAGACTTCTGTTTTGCAATAGTTTTTTACTATTTCTGACAGCCTTCTATGAATAAGGAGGAAAGCAAATGAATTTGAGGCCTCTTGTACAAGTAATGCAAGCCAGAACAGAAGAAAGGATGATTAATATTTGCAATACAAGCCTTTCTGTAGTGATCTGAGTCAACAAGGTTAAGAAACAAATCCCACAATCACCTATTTTCCACTAGACTAAATCACAATAACTCACTCCAGGTAGTTCCATGTAAGATGTGTCCAGAAAAAGCTGCTTTCTCTCATTCATCTCTAGATTCAAGTGCTTGAGCCATAAGTAGATGTAGATGTGATCATGATATTTTCTAATCACAAATCCAAGTTGTCTGCTGGTACATATTCTCATTTAGCACACCACTTGCAAACACACATTTCTTAGGCTTGTTCCATCTAATAATTAACATCAGCTGATGAAGAATCTGCAAAAAACTTCCTCTAGAAATGCTATGTCAGATCCCAGAATATGTGGTCTACTTAATGGCTTCTATAAACACAATAGTGTAATTAAAGCCCAGGATAATCATATTTCATATTTAATCCCATACCAAAGTCTTAGACTGCTTTATAAAGCACATCTACTAAGCAGTCCAGAGCATTGCATGATCAGGGATTGGATAGTCTTGATTTATCAGACAAGTAGCCAAGAGGTTCAGACATTCAGCAGGTCTGGGCGCAAAGCCTAATATTATTATTCTTTTAGTTTATGCCAAAGAAGCCTTATCTTCTCCACAAAAATATCTTTCCTGTAAACCAGTTACAGGACACAGCCAACACAGCCACCTAGAAACACAACATCACCATCTGGAGTTGATAATAGCATATTATTTACTTGAAAGTTTAACAAAGAGTCTCCAGGTTCAATGTGGATATGTCCAACTGTGTTTGCAGCCATGAGGACTAGTTAATCCTCGGTAAAAGTCCAGCTGGATTAACTTGTAAGGCCTATGAGATGATGATCTGAACTCCATTTCTGGCTGGATCTTCATATGCATTGTTTTCTTTGGCAAGCTCTTCCAAATTTCTGCCTGGTATTGGATTTGCAGCACCATCTTCAGTGCCTTTTCCTTGCCCTGGGTGTACAGCCACTAGTCCCTGTGTAGGTCCCTCTATTCATCCACACTCCCTGCTCCTTGCCTCATCTACTTACTGCTTAAAACTAAGATGGGAAAGGTGCATCACCAACTGATTCCCTTCTCAAGCTCCTTAACCATTCCTCTGTTAAACAACTTAAGTCTCAGTTTTCTCCCCTTCCTCCTTTCTTGCCCTCTACCAATCCCTAATCCTTTCTTTACGCTCTTTGCTATTTTCCACTGGTTACTCTACTTCAGCTCTGCTCCTTACTGTTCACACTCCTTCTGCAACCTGCTGGATTTTAGCAACTTCCTCTCAGCTGAGCATTAGCTAATTATAGTGGAGTTAGGGGAAAATCCAAAAAAACAAACCACAAAGCAATCTCTGCTCTGTGGACACTGTCACAATGATGTCCTCAACCACAAGGTTGTCCCTGCACCCTGAAGAGGCATGTAGGCACGTATACGATTGATGAGTGAGCAGAGACTGGAAGGGGAGGTGCATTTACTATTGCCTCCTGCAGACAGGATATTCCGAGAATTCAGAACATGTTCATAAATTAACACATGTCCTAGGATATATAAACCCATTTTTTACTTCAGGTGTTTAGCAAACCCTGGCAAAAGCAAAACCCTGGGCTCGCTTTCAAGGGCTACCTTCTGCCAGATTTCAAATCCCTGCACCAAGCCATAAGCACAGAATCATCTTAAATCAACTAGGACTCCATCGGTTTGAAAACTCCAACTAAGTCCCACGGACAAACCCTCACAACACACCCTCAAAAAGCCCACACAGGAAAAACCCTCTCCACACATTTTCCCCTTAGTTTTATCTTCAGCTGACATGGTTCTGTCATTTCTTGAATTAACCAAAGGCATTGTGAGAGTAGGGCATTGGGAAGGAAGATATTAACTTGATAATTAAGAACTAGGAAAATGATAAGTAACTGAGAACAATATCTTGGAATGAAAAGTGCTATGTAGCCCTCACTGCAAGTGCAGTGTCTGATTATAATTCCACTTATCATTGTGTCAGCAAACAAAGGCTTTATTGTAGCTAAAACCAAAAAATATAACAAAGAGGATGGTTAGCACAACATTAATTCTTATTCAGTGTTAATTCTTAGTATGTATCCTGCTGAGGAAGTCCTTAAAAATAGAAAGTGAACATCCCTGTAGTTTTCTTCTGTTGCACTTGTGAACCAGAAAGTAGGATTTATTCTCCTACCAGAGAGCACAATTGCCTCCATCAGTCTCAGGTGCATTAGCAGAGAAAACAAATGCTTTGAAATAGGGAGAAAACCCCAATGACGTAAATATAAATGAATCGGTAAAACTGTGTAATCAGATGCATCAGTGGCCTTTTCTATTACAGGCTGTGGCCTGGAGGGCAGTCACATAAAAGTAAATACATTTTTTTATGTCACATGGGTTATATATTGCTAGTTGGAGTGAGAGCAGCAGTGTAAGATGAAAGTCAATACAGAACAACTTAAGCTTTTTAAGCTCCTCTTTCATGTATAGTTGAGCTGTATATAATCAGGGGCATCCATCTTAGAAAACATTCTTCCAACACACTGAGATTAATGCTGCCTGGAAATTTTTTCAATCCCATTTCATGTATAGCTTCTGATAATGTTAGTGACAGCCACGTCACAAAGCATTAGGTAAAACTGCGAGAATTAATTACATCCTATTTGTTTAACTTCTCTTGTCATCCATCTCTACTCCTTCTATTAGAAAGTTCATTTGCTCACCTCAGTCATCTTCTCCTCACTCACACTGCTACCCAGTCCCACATTTGCATTAAGCACTTATCTCTTTCTACAGGAAAGGAACAAATTTAAACAAATGGAAAACCCTTAAAGTGTTTATGCTCCATTAAAACTTAATTCTGCTTTTAATCCCAGACCACAGTGTTGATAGATTAATTCATATTAAATAGAACTTGTGTCTCTGTAGTCCCTTTCTCTCTAATGAGTTGAGCACAGAAAGAAGATGCTACTCATTGTGAGCAAGGATATCGGTTTCTGGTTCCACTCTTTAATTCTACTTTATTATAGGTGTTCAAAACTGTACTTTATCCTATAGCTCCCATTTCAACTTCCATTAACTACATTGTCACAGTTCACAGAACAGAATTGGAACAATTACTATAAGGGACACAGTCATTTAGGAGGAGAGAGGCAGATGAGAAGTGCCTCCATGATTGTTAGAACATAGTTGTTTGGCTCAAATATTCCTTTTATCATGCCAGACTATTTCTAGACCCCACATACAGGTCCAACATTTACCTTAAGACAAGCTGTAATACTGGCATGCTCGGCAATATCTGTTAGTGTGATTTGCTTCTGATATGATCCTCCAAACAAAGCCGCAAGCAGAACATCATTGTAATGTTGTCAATACACCTGGTGCCTGCAATAAAAAAAAAAAACCACCCAAGCATCTACCAGCACATCCCAGCTAGTTCTGTTTCTATTTCTCAGAACAAAATACAGTCCCAATAATACCAGAGAAGCAAAAAATATTCAGCCAAATCAGATTGTTTTTCAGATATAAGTGTAACATTTAATACCTTTATGCACCAAATTATCTTTTTAACCATTTTAAGTCATTGTTTGAAGGCACGATATAACTGTGCAGAAAGCCTTGTTCTCTAAATCCCTGCAATACCAAATCCCTTTGAACTTTACAGGGGATAGCGGGGTGCTGGGGCACAGAGGAATGAACTTTTTCTCTGTTACATCACAGCTGTACTCATAGCAAACATGCACTTGATAACATTCACTTTCTGGGCTCAGCTCCTGGGGTACTTGGTCTGGGGTTGCTGCTGTCTCTGGAGCAGGCAGTGACACTGCCAGCTGCCAGGGACACTGTCAGCCAAGCACTGCCCTATTCTCAGTTTGCTGCCATCCACATAAAAAAGTTGTTTCCCTGTGTTAACAACACTACAGTGACAACGAGGACAGCATCTTGCCCGCCAGTCAGGCAGCTGCTCCCACTCCTGTGGAGCTGCACATCAGCAGAGCCTGCCTGTCCCTGCCAACCCCAGTGCCACACTGCCTGCCACAGCTCACTCCACACTGGACAGTGCTGCCCATCTCCTGCAAAGGTCCCTTGGCTTTCTGCCTTCCTCCAGGGAGGGAGGGTATTTATGTGTTTATTTTGGAGTCTTTGTCACCCCTGCACTTGTACTAACCCTCTGGCAGCTGCCTGACTGTATTCCCTTCTACAGTAGAATTCCCAAGAGGAGTATGTGACAGGGCAGACCAGGCTCTGTATTCTGCTGAGGACAAAAGGGATATGAGATGACCAGACTTTGAATGCCACACAGCTTTTCTTACAATAAGGTTTTTCCAGAAAAAGCATGAGCTGTTTCCAGCAGAACAGCTCAGTCCAGCAGAGGCCTGATTAAACCAGCAACCCTTGGGATGGTGTGAGCTTCTGCTACACTGGCCTATAACACCAAACTTCCTGGGCAGAATTTTGCTGTGCTTTGCTGCCCAGCAGACCTGTGTGAGAAACAAGCACTTCAGCTGCCCCAAGAGGGTAAACCTTACTGGCAGTCTGGAGCTTTTAAGCTTCTCTGAAATATTTAGTGAAGAAAGTGTGCACCTGAATACAGAAACACAAAGTGCTGCTTTCCCTCTGGGCAGGAGGTGGCAAAAGCAAAAGGAAGGTAAATGGGGGGGAAAAAAAGAAAACTGATGATTAAATGTGGGTTTTGCTAGTGTAAAGCTATCTGGATTTCAGCCTCATCACTCCTTATTCTGTATCTTTCAACCTCACAACTGTCCTGATCTGATACAAGTAGAAACAGCAGTGTACCTGGATGCAGAAAAGAGCCTGTAGGTCCAGACCCCTTGGAAGTGAACAGTAGGAACTGCCAGTTGGATAACACATGAACAAGCCCACATGAGTCCATGAACCTTAGACATGCCTAGAAAGACATTAAAATCCAGGCCTACAATCCTCACCACTGTAACATTTAGATCACATATGCCAGCAGACTACTATGGCAACATCCACAAAATAATTTTCTTTTCCACATAACTAAAGAATGGTGATTGAGCCAGCAATTATTTATTGCCCTATGCCAACCTTTAAGAGAGCAGAAAATGTCCGTAAGTTATGTTCAGCAGTATGGCAATGTGCAGAAGGAAAACCAGCTGCACTGCCATAGGCTATGAAGCACAGCACCTGTAACTCCTGAGTTACAGGTAAAAAATGAAACAAGCATAGTAGTATCTGAAGTGACTCAGACAATTCATTGCTTCTATTGGCTAGTATTGTGGGACATTTTTAATTTTTAATAGGTTTCTGTTTTGGGTCAGAGTGATTTAACTAACAGATTTTGAGCAATGTCTGCCAAGTGATAAATGCAAACCCTAAGTCACAACCAACTGAGTTTGTTCAGCAGCAGTAGGAAACTTCCCTCTTGGAGAGGGAAGAGTGGGAAGCCTCCTTCTTTCATGAAGTCAAACTGGAAATCTTTATCATAGTCAGGTCAAAATGCTGTCCTTTTTGTAAAGAGCATTTCACAAGCTTTCTGTAAACACATTCTTTTGAATTCAGCTGTCTTCATAAAAGCTCTCCTCTCCTGTAGTGCCCCCAGGTGAAACCTCCACTTCCTTCCACTCCAGTTTCTGCAAACGTGCAGCCAGTGTTACACCAAGTAGCTCTCTACCTTTAACTAGCTGTGAGCAGCTATAATCAGCAGCTATCAGAACATGGAAGATGGGAATGGAATTACTTACCAAACCATAGCCAGCAATGCAGGGTAGGAAACTGCTCAGTGGCTAGTTTGCAGTCAAAGCCCCACACCTTTCCTCCCTCCCTTCACTAGGCTGTTGGAGATGCACTTAGACAAGCACTTTGGCACTTCCTGAAGCAGCACAAAGTTGGTCACAGATGCCTGTACTCTGAACTATATGAATTATATGGCATTAACTTTCCTTTACAAAAACAGAGGTAACTCAGTCACTTAGATTCACTGTGAGAAGGGGGGGAAAAAAGGTAGTGTTCCTCCTCTCAATGGATTCACGCTGTGAATTATATCAGGTACATTTCAACAGCTTGAACACTATTCCAGAAAGGTGCACAGAGAGGAGAGTGGCTGGAACTGCAAACAGCGAAGCTGAACGGATTTCATTGTAACATACACTTTGCTTTTGGTTACCTTAGTTATTGAACCCTCTATCTGAACACGGACTCAACAGACAATCCACAGACAAATCCCCAGCGTGATATTTAAAGGCAGTTGGTGTAAATAATGCATAGGAATAACAGATGGAGCCTTTGGCCAAAGCAGGGCGATTCAAGTTACACATCCTCAGACTCCACTTTCAACTTGACATGCAGAATCCAATTGCAGTTTCTGCACTGAAATATTTGTGACACTTCACTGCCACCAAGAGCTTCAAAGGCCATATTGTGCTATTCATTTTTTGAAACAGGCCTTTTTCCTGACTTCAGGGGAGAAGACATGGACAGAAGATAAAGAGCTAATGCTATTTGGGTTGGAGTCATTCTTTTTGTTTTCCACTGCAAGTGGTGCCTCTCCCAGCTGGTT
Source organism: Acanthisitta chloris (assembly GCF_000695815.1). NCBI lineage: Eukaryota > Metazoa > Chordata > Aves > Passeriformes > Acanthisittidae > Acanthisitta > Acanthisitta chloris. The sequence continues at coordinate 26,140 of NW_008678793.1, forward strand.
ATAGCATTCCATTGCACAAGCAAAGCAAATGTTTCACTTCTAGGGCTTCCTCTGCTGCTGATTAATATCAGCAACTTTTATTTCTGGTGCAGAGATTATTGTGATTAGAGTGGATTAAAATGTCTAGAAACAGGTAACAAGAACATATGATATTATTTGTTCAGGAGCAAATGCAACATTGATTGCAGTAATATGTCAGAAGACAGGGTAAGGTTTGCACTAAAGCATATAAAGATGTTCGGTAGCAAGTATTACCCAAAGTCAATAGGTACTTTACAAAAAAGATGCACATACATTTACAATTTGCAGTATGAAAAACTGTCCTAAATACACATCCCAACAGGTCTTGCAAAACAGTGTCATCATCCAGCCTGGCCTTGAATACCTCCAGGTTCGGGGCAGCCACCATATCCCAGTTCAGCCTGTTCCAATGTCTCACCACCTTACAGTAAAAAACTTTTCCTATTATCAAAACTTCCCCTCCTTCAATTTGAACACATTACCCCTTGTCCTATCACTGCAGTTCCTAACAAAGAGTCTCTCTCCAGCTCCCCTGTAGGCCCTTCAGATACAGAAAGGCTACTATGAGGTCTCCACATGACCTTCTCTTCTCCAGGCTGAACAGCCCAAATTTCCTCAGTATGTCTTCATAGGGCAGTCCTCTTATCAACTTTGTGGCCTCCTCTGACCTTGCTCCAACAGTTCCATGTCCTTCTTATGTTGAGGGCACCAGAACTGCATGCAGTATTACAGGTGGGGTCTCACAAGAGCAGAGTACAGGGGAAGAATCACCTCTGTTGACCTGCTGCCCACACTCCTTTTGATGCAGCCCAGGATTCAATTTGGTTTCTGGGCTGATAGCACACACTGCCTGCTCATGGTGAGCTTCTCATCCACTATCACTCCCAAGTCTTTCTCCTAGTTGTTGGTTTCAATTACTTCCCCACCCAACCTGTAGGTGTGCCTGGGATTGCTATGGCCCAGATGTAGGACCTTGCACTTCATTTTGTTAAAATTCATGAGATGTTTTACAGATGTTTTATAGAAACACACCATGCTCTTTGGAATTTTAACATCTGTTTCTATAACTGCCAGTAACACAGAAACACTGAAATAAAATTCTGCTCTCTACTACGCACTGCCGTTTCCTGTGAGGATTTCCACCATGATTTTTGAAACCTTACGGTACAGGGCACAGTAAATCATTTAACTGTAGACCCTAATTATGCATTTCTAAAACAAGTAGCAATCATTTAGATGACAATTTCCTTCTGGGATTTTTTTCTTATTTGATTAATGAATAATAATTCTGAGAATTCCCTCCTTGCTTAAGTTGATATAAGCCTCATTTCTGCAGCCTAGGGTTTGGAGTAATTCAAATTATTTCATATTTCTGATGTTATATAAACACAACAAGAAGAAACAACTTCAAATCTTACTTAATTAACCACAGGTCAAATGTTACTTAATTAACCACATGTCAAGTAGTCATTAGTTGTGGAAGTGAAAACACAATATATCACAAAGTACATGAAATAATGTTGCTATTTTTTGTATGCTTTAGAACAATGCTTAAAAGCTTCTTATAGAAAGACACTGTTCTGACAACACAAAAGAACTTGGCCCTTATCCTTGCAAGACTTTTAGGCTCTGAATGCATGAGATCAGCAGAGGAAGCAGGTATAAAATAAGATAAAAGCAAAATAAGTAAAATTGTTATACTCAAGTACCCGACTTTTTAAAAATTTTTTTTTTAAACTTTTGGTCCAGGGTTTACTTAGAAAAGGAGCATTTAAAGAAGAGATAAAGACTAATGAAAGGCAGGAAAGTGAGAGAAGTAACTAGGAGAAGAGGGGAGTCACCCAGATCATAGGAAGGGAGAAGTGCCTCTCAAAGAGCCAACCAACACCACAGGGCAGAACAGCCCCACAACAACAGACACTGAGTCTGCTACCAGTGGCTGTGGTACCTTTTCCTGGCAATCATCTCTATTTCCCAGTGTTCAAGGTGTAGCTTTTCCCTAGATTGTTCCTAAACTTGGAGAACCAATACTGTTGAGATAGAAACAACACCTACCAAATCTCTCAACAGAGCCACATCCTGCTCTCTTGTAGCTGTGGGTGGTAGGGAGGTGAGTGGTCCCTGCTGGAGCTTGTTGTCCCACCAAAGGTACACCTGCTTGCCTATCCTTCACAGGTGGATATAGTGCTTGTTGTGCTTAGTAAGGAAAATGTCCTGAATAATTCAGGATAGATGTCTTATAGAAATATTGCAACAATAAACTGAAGTGATTAAGCTATATTTAATTAATATTAAACATATAGAACATCCTTATGATGCTCCTTATCTTTTTCTTCTTTTCTTTCCTGGTTGACAAGCTGGTGGAGTGGAGTGTATCAGGAGATACTAGGTAGTGCAAAAGGAGTGAACTAGCTTCGGTGTGTATGTGCATTGAGAGATGGATAGTACATTAAATGCAGCAATATCAAGATTGCAATGCTGAAAACACTGGAGGGAAAACAAGTGCAAGCCTGAGCTATGAAGTATAATTGTCTCACTTTCCAGCTGGAAGCAGAAAGTAATTTGGTGAGATTTGCTGCTCTAATAAAAAAGAGGTTGTGCAACAAAGCTCTGGCTGCAGCATGCCTGGATATTTAGCTTACAGGTAAGGTAGGGTTAAAATCTCTCAGGCTGGGTATCACCAAGCTGTAAAGCAGCATGAGGTCTTCAGGTTGCCTTAGTATCCAGGGGCCATATTCGTGCAGTGTGTGCCTGCACTAGTACTTTAGCTCATACCCAAAGGATACCTCTGTATGCTGTGTTAGGATTTCAGATGGTCTCTCCCAAAACAGTGGGGAGAGTCTGTGATGGAAAATGGGTTGGGCAGTACTGCACAGCACTGCAGCCACAACTAGAAAAGCAATGGTGGAAGCGTGAGAGGAAAAATCAGAGTTAGAGCTGAGAGGAAAAGTGCATGAGGTGGCAGAAGCGATAGCTTGGGCAGGGCAGGTGCAACGTAATGTACATAATATGAGAGGGAAATGAGGCTTCATCTGGCCATCACTCTCCTAAGGAAGCTCTAATTGTCACATAAACCACTGAGGTTTTCCTCCAGGTGAAATTACAACCTCAGAATGCAGTTACTTGCAATAATGAGCTGTGTCTTCAGCCACTGTAAATCTGCATGACTCTACAAATGCCAGAGTGACTGTGCTGATTTAAACTAGCTAAGTGCCTGGCCCTGAACACTGACTGAAGAGGTATCCTCTGCCTGCTGGATTTATGGGCATGCTGTGTTAGCATGGATGGGCTCATCCTTAAAATTCACTCCTTTGTGTGGTCCTGATGTTTTGAGTCTGGAGACAGCTCGGTTATGCCTGTGCAGTACAGCTGGTGTGCTTAGCCCAGACCAGAGTGTCCTGCTTGTCCATGTTCCATGCAGGGAGGCAGGGATGCTGCATCCTGATGCCCCTCTGGGATTCAGCTGAGGCATGTGCTCAGTCTTGGGGCTCCCTGGGTCACAGTGCTGCAGTGGGAGCCAAAGCACTCACAGGACTGCTGTGCAGCACTCTACAGTACCTGCATCTGGGTCTGGCCATTAGAAAGTATAAGAGAAGGCATTAGATGTCACCTGAAAAATTGCAACTTCCCTGACTATTTTTGTCTCAGGCTTCTCTGCATAATGCCCATTTGGCAATGTGTCCCTATGATGCCTATTTACATAATCAAGAGTGACTTTTGCTCTAACCCACAACCTAGGCTTTTCTCATGGCAGAAGGAGGTTGAAAAATGCACATTGCTTTTGAAATCTGTCTCTGAACATTTCTTTTAGCAGCAACCACAGATCACATCTCATAAACAGCCACAGTTTTCAATACAAGTTTCACATTTGTTAGTTCTAATCTAATTATTTTTAGAAATGCCCTTTTCCTGTGATCCATAATCTTCTCAAACCTCAGTGGTTTCTTGCTGTGAAAAATGATTCACTCTGGGCTGAGTGTATCATGGTAGTTGCATGTTTGTTCATTGCAGTGCATCTTTTTGATCCAGAAAACTGAGTCTGAAAATGGTTCCTGGGGAACAGCTCCCCTGAAGAGCACTGCCAATGAACAAATCCAGTCCCCAAATGTACATGATCCTCCTGAAATTAACTGGAGGTGTATGCAGAAGCATGAGTAAATGTCCTTACATATATTCTATCAAATATTTATAGCCCCTATTTTCTCCTCATTGACAGATTTTGCAACAGATGTTTTAAGGCATTTACACCCATGCTTCCATGGTTCCAAGGTCTTTGAATTTACAAAGTTAATTCTACTGTTTGGATGGACCCACACAGGTTTAAATTGACAGCCAAAATTAGAACTGGAAAGTTCAAATGTTTACATGAGTGTGTACCAAGCCTCTCTGATTCTTGAAACCAGGCACAAATCAGGTTGCCTGTGGGACTGGGTCTATAGTCCTTCCAAGGTAGGGGGTAAGTGCAAAGGAAAAGAAGCTCTTGGGAAGGAAATTGACTCCAATTTTGTTGAGCTTAGAAAACTTCATTCAAATCTGGTTTAATGAAGGACCACACCAGTCTGCAAACAGTCAGAAATTCCTCTGAAATTTTCTGTAGCATATACTTAATAGCCCTATTCAAAGTAAATGCTTCTAAACAGTGGGGTTTTTCCCTTGAAGATTACATTTTTACCTTGGAGTGGAGGAAGAGGTGTCTTTCACCACAGAGAAAGATCCCACCCATACATTTCAAAGGATGGAATTATTTGTTATAAGAAATCACTCAGGCAATCCATATTAACGTGTTAATTATGATTCAACAAGTTTTCCATGGCAGCCTAACATTAACTTTAATTTCTTTGGGTAAGTTTTGTTCAGAACTACTGTAGCATGGTAAATTAAAAACAGATTATCACCGAAGGGTTTGCTTTGTCAGTTGTCATCCTAATTGACAATGAATGCAGACGTGTGGGGAGCATTAGATACATCAGACTGGGACTGGGGCAAGGTTTTTCCTGCTGCAATTGAGCTGGGCTTTATGACCCCACCACCCTGCAAACTGCAAAAAGGAGCATTGTAAGCAGTTGTGTTTCAATCAATAATTGGACTCATTAGGGTTGCATGGTGACTTGGCCTCCTGTTTACCTCAGTAGCTGTGGAGTTCTGAATTTGTGTCATTTCTGATTTCTCCCTTCCACATTGCAGCTGCTCAGCTATCTCAGTAGATACTTACTCACAGGCAATTAAAGGACCTAAGACAGGAGCAGGAGTGAGAGGGAAGACACTGCGTGTTAATTAGGTTCTTTCAAGTACTCAACCCAGTCAAGTGAATAGCTGAGATTTGTTGTTGCTATTGCTGTTTTCATCACTCACATATCTGAAGCAGTTTTACATTGAATTGACTGAAAACCCATACCAGACATACAGAGTTTTAATAGTGAAAGGTTTTGTTCTTTGGGGGTTTTGTGGTGGAAAATCGGATCCACTTCTCAACTGTATCTAAAATATCTAAAAACGTCTACATTAAAACAATACTAATATTGTTTTCCAGAATGAGGAATATTAATATATATATATAAACATAAAAACTGTTTACACAATAAATCAAACAAATTTAACATTCTGGTATCTTTGCACCAATAATCCATTGGTAAAACCTAAATTTCTTTTAAAAAATGTGAACAGAAAAATGTATGTAATTGGATTATAAATCATTATCCTAACACCTTTTTATAAGATTAATGAGGAATAATAATAAAAAGAATAACTTCTTTCTTAAATGAAACTAGATTTGAACTATCAAGACATATATTTTCGGCACTTCCCTTCTCCTTCCAGAGCCTTTGGATGCTGCTGGACAGTTTCAGGGGACAGCTAGCAGAGGTGCATGGCCAATGCCGCAAATGTAGAGCAAGATGCCTGGCAGAAGAGAAAACTTGTTACTGTACTCACTGAAAGAGTCCATGAAAGAAACTGCATAGGAAAAAAGCGATAGATTTCATCATTTCTACATACAGCAGGAGGTGCTGTACCCACTCTGCTGGGTTCTGTACGTCAGAGCTGAGCCACTGCATAGGAAAAAAGCGATAGATTTCATCATTTCTACATACAGCAGGAGGTGCTGTACCCACTCTGCTGGGTTCTGTACGTCAGAGCTGAGCCACTGCATAGGAAAAAAGCGATAGATTTCATCATTTCTACATACAGCAGGAGGTGCTGTACCCACTCTGCTGGGTTCTGTACGTCAGAGCTGAGCCACTCTACTCCCTGGGTGAACTTGGGAATATTAATAGTATAGGAAACAATCATGGAAGAAATACCAAAACATGTCTAAATGTGAAAAAATAAGAAGAAAAAGGACTACATTTGTGTAATGCAGTCTCCTAGGTGAGTCTTTGGTGGCTAAATGTTGTTCCCTATCCAATCTCTCAAGGTTTGTGGGGGCACTGAATATTTGAACATGCTACAGATCTTGGATTGGATGCATGTGATCTTCTTTTACATATGTACAAGCTTTATATGAACAGCAGATCTATCTTTCTTCCAGGTACCATGCTGATGCACTTCTTTTGTATCATGCCTTCCAAGTCCTACCTCCATCATCTGGAACTTCCACCATGCCTAGGGACATGTGACTTCTGCCCTGGCTGTCACCAGTAGAAAGGGAGCAGCTTTGTGTTAGCAGACAGATCAGGCCCACAGAATGACTGGAGAATTAACAAACAGAATTAGTGAGTTTGCCAGAAGCTATTTGGATTAGATTAGAAAAGGTGTTAGGAGAGATTAGCTGGGGATGGGCTCAGAGATAGTGATAGGGGTCAGTGGGGACATTAGAAGGCACCCAGGGACAAGACTTTCTGCACCATGGCATTCCCCAGTCTCAGGGGAAAGGTTTGTGTCAGGTATTGCTCAGTGCCTGGCTGAACATTATTAGTGTGCTCCTGTCCCAAGCTGTAAATGGCTCATTTGTCCCTAGAAATCAGCTGACATGACATCTTCAGGGTCCTGGGGAAATTCACAGCAGGGCTGTGAACACACGGAAATGTTGAACACTTCCCTGGTGGACCCAAATACCCCACACCTGACCATGAACTGATTTTACAGGACAGGCAGCTTTCTGAGGACAATGTGGTGTCTGACAGGACCTATGTGAACAGGTAAGGACCTCCTACAGTGACACTGCCTGCATCAAGCAACAGCTCATCTTCACCATGGATATTGCCTGACATGTCATACTCTGCTTTAGCCCCTACTCTGTGTTGCAGGAGGTCTGCCCATGCTGCCATGCCCTGGTTACAATCCTGTCCCACCTCAGACTTCATCAGAAAATAACTATCTTTTTCTTTCTTTTGCTGCTCTTCCATCTCTCACCTGGAGGTGACAGAAATGAGCTTGGAGGGAATACACCTAGATTGGTTTTCTTGGTCCTTGTAGATAGATCACTGCTGTGAAAAGTGTCCTCCAGTTTTTCTTCTTTCCGCAAGGTAATATGCTCCTAGTCCTCTTGCTTTTGGATCACTTCTCCCCATCTTTCCCTTCTGAGCAATTCACCACACTCCCAGTTACTGTAATCAGATCCACCACAGGTGGATCCCAGAGACAGTAACCTCATGAGTTTGCAGTTTTCCCTGCTGGCAGTGGTTCAGAATGCTTAATGCTTGCTCTGCAATAATACATTCCTGTCTCAAAATCTACTTTTCCCTTAGTATTGTGGAGAAGCATCAGCAAAGGTGACTATGTGGACAAGGTAGTTCTCAAATCCAGAGGCCAGGAACAGCCAAGGCAGGAGGAGTATGACAGGTGGCCAAAGGGCACTCTGCATAGAGGAGAAGCCCCCACATCTGCAGATTGCATGGCCTGAAAAAAGATGCTCCACAATAGGCTGCCATGAGCAATAAGGCTCAGCAGAATGGGAAGTAGAATGCTTTAACAAATTTAGAAAAAAGGAAAATGGAGACAGTAATTTTTAACAGACTTGGCTCTGTCCTGAGCACATAATTAGTATGAATTCCAAGTGGACAAAGGTGATAACAGGAAAAATCAACCTGCTGTAAACCACATTTGCTCTTTAGAGCAAGTCCATGAGAATCCCAGGGGCTGTGAGTTACTTCATTCAAGTATCTTCCCAAAGCAAAGGGGTACCCAGAGGCCAACAGCTCTGGAGCATCACCAGCTCTGGAAGAAATGCAACCCCCATCACAGTGGCACAGTATCTCCATCACCACACAACTGACTTCTGGACAGAAATTAATTTCATAGTGCTAAAAAAAACCAAAACAAAAATCAAAAAAACAAGTGAAACAAACACATAGCTATACAAAACAAAGAAAATTTTCCCACAGGGTAGTTAGTCTGCTTACACCAAAACAATCACAGCACTAACAAGGGTAACAGCGGGAGGGAATTATGTATTTAGGACAGTGAGGGTTAAATCTTTGATGTAACAGTATAGAAAAACTTGAAACCAAAGCAACGTTTGTTGATGAGCTGCATGCTTTTGTCAGACTGCTGTTTTAACACTCTAACTATTACTAATTGCATTGACAGCGATTGAGCTGCCGGTGTTAGCGTAGAAAACACATAATCACGGAATGATTATATGGGTGCTTTTATTGAAGAGCTCTGGGAGTTGGGGTACAGACCCAAATCTGACTCCGACATGGTTCTGAGATGGATACATTTTTATACTCTTCTCTTACATAACCATGGTATAGTCACATGTTCATCATTACTTCGCTATTGTTCTATTGATTTCATCCAAGCATCTTTCATCCTTGTTATGCTTCACCCAAGCGTGAGTTTCAGTCTCCCTTCCATCATTGCTGTATTTCACCCGAGCGTGAGTTCGAACCCCCTTTTCCATGATGGTTGTATAATTATCTGTTATTTAGGGGGTACGTACAGATAGGTACCCCGGTGTACGTGCACAGGTACACATCGACCTGCTAAGATAATAATCACTCTTGTCGTTAAGGCCTATTCTAGCTACCTTGCCACTAAGGCCTACTTTAGCTACCGTGCCACTGAGGCCTACTTCAGCTAGCTTGCCACTGAGGCCCATTTTAACTCCCATGATTTTAGAAACATT